>NW_025228038.1:0-11193 GCF_018294505.1 Triticum aestivum
CATATTAACTGACTAATAAGGCTCTTTTTTACTGAAATTAAAGAGGGCGAGCACTATAGGAATCAGCTACTTTGCCGTCTGCCACGGCAGACGGCCAAGGCAAGGATGACGGACGGTAAAGGCCTTTGCCGTCTGCCGCGGGGCAAAGTAGGCTACGGTAAAGAGCTTCTTTGCCGTCTGCTTTCTGAAGTGGACGGCAAAGGAGCCTTTGCCGTCTGCCACAGACTCTTTCTTTGCCATCAGCCAGAAACATTACAGATAGCAAAGAATTTTTTTATTTAAAAAAACGAACAAATAGTCCAAGAGCAGAGGCGACGAGGAACGAACTGAGGATGAACACCACGGTATCCATCAACACTGCTGTTTCAAGAATCAACAACGAACGAACGGATTTCACAGGACAAAACTATCCATCATATAGCTTGCTGATCCAAAACAAAACTACTCTGTTTAACAAGACGAACAGATTACACACGAACGGATTACACTGCGTTACAGTACAGGTGTTTGATCTGGACGAACGCGCCTCCCTGCAACCATCCCCTGTGCCATGCTCGCTGGAGCAACAACAACCAGCAGCCGCGCCCCTCTGCCTTCTCCTTCCTTTCTCCATGAACAGGAGCACACCGACACCACCATGGACACCCGAGGAGCTCAAGCCGTCCGCCGCCGCACCGGAGCTCGCCACCCTCGTCCAAGCGCTAGATCCATTGGACCGCACCAACTCCGTCAGCGCCAAGCCCCATCGCCGGCAGAGAAGAGCAGCGGAGGTGGAGGCCCGTGGCATGCGGAGGCGGGCTGCAAAGGAGAGCAACGAAGGTGAAGGCCCGCGGCTCGGCTGCTGGTGCTCGGAGGCAGGTGGCTGCTGGTGCACGGAGGCGCTGGTGCTCGGAGGCGCGCTGAGAGAGGGAGGCAGAGAGCAGCGTAGGCGGAGGCGGGCGAGGCCGGGCGGATTGCGGAGGAGGCCGGTGGCGAGCGCGGGCGGGCGAAGCCGGGCGGCGCGCGGAGGCGGGCTCCGGTGGCGTGGCAGAGGCGGACGGCGCGCGATGGGGGACGAGGCGCATAGGCCGGCAAGGGCGACGGGGGATGAGGCAGGGGCCGGCGAGGTGTTGGCTGGGGCCGGGGGTCGAGGTGATGGCGGGCACCGGCCGGCCGG
This sequence comes from Triticum aestivum, assembly GCF_018294505.1. Classification (NCBI taxonomy): domain Eukaryota; kingdom Viridiplantae; phylum Streptophyta; class Magnoliopsida; order Poales; family Poaceae; genus Triticum; species Triticum aestivum. The sequence continues at coordinate 1,157 of NW_025228038.1, forward strand.
CCTCCTCGATTTGGATCGAGAGGGAGAGAAATGAGAGAGAGAAAGACGTGCGGTGGGGGTGGAGATAAGGGAGAGAGAAGACAGGGCATGGGGCTGGGCGCGTGGGTGCTGCCCTGGGGGCGCGTGCGTCGTGGGTGGCTAGGGTGTGTGTCCGACGGAGGGTGGAGATGTGCGTCTGACATCTTGCCAAGTCATCGATCTGCGTGATCGATCTGTGTGCTGTGTTTTCTCTTTGCCGTCTGCCAAAAAAACACTGACGGCAAAGAGCTCACTTTGCCGTCTGCCAAAAATAACGTTATCTCTTTGCCGTCCGCTAGCAGACGGCAAAGAGGGGGGCCGTTAGGTTTTTTCTATGCAGCTCGTTAGTGGGGCCCATCTCTCTCTTTGCCGTCCGCCAGCTGACAGCAAAGATTCTTTGCCGTCCGCTAGCGGACGGCAAAGTACCGGCTGATGGCAAAGACAAAGGGGGCAAAGACCTTCTTTGCCATCAGCCAGTTCTTTGCCGTCCGTTTTATGTAAGCGGACGGCAAAGACCTTCTTTGCCGTCAGCCAGCAGACGGCAAAGAATTGACAGACGACAAATAAACTAATTCCAGTAATGCGAAGTAGAAGTAGATGGAAACTTCAGAAAGACATAGGGAGTTAGGAGCTCGTCTCACCTGATTAATCTGCAACACGTCTTGCTATTGATCTTGATTTCTTCCTCCTGACACCGATGGTGTTTTGGATCGATTTTGATTTCTTGGACATAGGAGTTGCCACCTGAGCAGTGTTGCGGTGCTGGTTTGTGTTGAAATTTTCAATATTCATGCCAGTGACGTTCCACGATCCTCAGGGTGGATTTGGAAGAGAGAGAGGCTCACGGAGGGATCATCAAAGCTGAGGAAACTGAAGGGGAAGGAAGAGCAAAAGATGAGCCGATGGGAGAGAAGACAAGCGTGACAATAATGGGCCTAGATTGTTCGCTTTGTACAGTCTATGTCAAGGCAAAGCTGTGAGGGAAATACATGTGCTGCTTCTAAAAAATATATATATAAAGAGAAAAAACTGATGTGGCATTGTTGAGGAAGTGGATATGCTGCATGTCAAGAGAAATAAGATAGTGAAGATGAACTATTTAGATATTATAGATGCAAGGACTATTGTTGGTGTTGTTTAGTCGATACCGACCCCAAGTATAGCACTTGCTATGATACGCCTGAACCTGTGATAAGGAATGCCGCAAATATTCTTCACTAAACGTAAGGGCAGCAGCACCCTCTACCACGGCCCTCCCAGCAAACTAAAATACTTGTTCGCTGAAAATAAAACAGTAGGACATATCCTGTTATTTATAGTTTGAGTTACATGCTTGAGTCATTAATCTTTGCGGCGCCCTTGTAAAGTGTGCTCAAGATATATAATATACTCCCTTCGTTCCTAAATATTTGTCTTTTTAGAGATTTCAAATGAACTATCACATACGGATGTACTCCCTCCGTTCGAAATTACTTGTCACAAAAATGGATGTATCTACAACTAAAATACATCTAGATACATTCATTTCTTGGACGAGTAATTCCGAATGGAGGGAGTATATAGACATATTTTAAAGTGTAGATTCACTCATTTTGCTTTATATGTAGTCACTTGTTAAAATTTCTAAAAAGATAAATATTTAGAAACGGAGGAAGTATAATATTTTCATGATGATGATTATTAGCATGTCAATCTACACAACTTCGCCTCATGTATCTTCTAGTCCCTGTCGAAAATGCCATTGTATCCTATGAATCACCCTATGTACGTGCGTCCCTGCATCATGCTGCTGCCATCCGTCGGATCAAATCCTGTATCTGTAGTGCCTGGGCGTGATTCTTGTAAAAAGACGCCCGCCTCCAGCCACCTCACCCATGCGATTTGTAAGAAAAACCCTCAATCTGTGGGCTTGTCTCCCACATCGAGGGCCAAACAGGCCGGGCCGGGCTGGGCACAGCATGGCCCACTGATCGGGTCGGCCCGTCGGCACACAGGCCCACAGGTTGTTTGGCCTGCTGGGCTATTTTTGGGCCACTTTTTAATTATTGGGTTGTTTTTACCTCATGTATATAATCAAAATAAAATAAATAAGGTAAACGAGCCATGCCATGCCAGCCCGCGTGTTCAGCCTAGTGGCCCAAGCATGGCCCAGGGCATGTTGTGTGCCTAGCACGACCCGATTAGCCTGTGCCAGGCCAGGCCCGTCTCGTGTCGTGCTAGCGTGCTCACGCGTCGGCCTACTAGGCAAGGTCCGGATGGCCAGCTCTGCCCACATCTTGTTGTTCAATCGTTCGATCAGCACGCTAGAGAAAACATCTCGTTGCTGAATCATTCGATCTCCCACATCTAGTGTTGTAACAATATCGCTCTTTAAGCAAGCTAGTATCTGCTCCCTCTCGTTGTCCCCCGCGTCGCCATCTCTGGCGACAAGAGAGAAACCCCCGCTGGCACCACCTTCTAGCCCTCCCCCACCCCTTCCCCTTCCCCTTCGTCTCGCCGCCGCTTGAGGAGCCCGCCGGTGAAGCCCGTGTAGGCCACAAGCAGGGTGGCGGCGGGGCACCTTGTTGGGCTACACGGCGAGTGGACGGCGGCCTGGTCTCGAGCTCCGAGATGTAAATCTTTGGTTCAACCTTCGATGGTTGCACACCTGACCATGACTGTGTTTATGCGTCATGTCCTTGTTGAAGACATTGCATTGTTGTCTGTGAAGACATGCTCTCCAGTTTGAAAACCCAAGAGCTACCATCAGTTGTTGGATCTGACGATGATGGCCTCTACATGTCATTTCCTTCCTGGAGGTGCTGCTTACGGAGAACCTTTTTCGTAGCGCTATAGCTACATGTATGTCGCATGAACCTTAAATTTGGGTAAAGTTCAATTTTCTGGCCGTTGATTCTTTTGTCAAGATTTGTGCTATTTCTTTTCCGGTGTTACACATGGTGTCTTCAGCAGCTTGTCCCTCGTTAGACGCAAGAAAATACAAGTGTGGGTGGATTATGATGGAGATACCACACAAATCACTGTGACCATGGCTCCCCTCAAGGTAGCCAAACCTTTGAGGCCACTAGTCTCGACTACCTATGAACCTATCAGTAGTGATACAAAATCAGTCCTACGTCGGATTCTTGGCTTCAACTAGTCCAATCAACTCACTCTTTTGTGTGCTTGGCTGGATCTTGGGCATAAACCACGCTGCTTCGGACATTGACATCACCAAGCTGCCAAAGCTACATCTCAAGATTTAGTAGCCAACATGTATTGCAACTTTCAAGGCTGGATTGTGGAAGAACAAAAAAATGAAAGAAATCCAGTATCAGTAATTAGATCTGTTAGGTCTTTGTTCTTTGCAGTTCTCAACTCGAATTAATAGATATACTTTTATACAAAGGTTCTGCTGTTAGATCTTGTAAACTATTGTGAATTGAGCTTCTACTTGTTTTAAATTAAAAGGACTGCCACGTACTAGTGTATAAGTGTTAGAGTACGTAATGGGCCTGGGCTGGCGGTATAGCCCATTAGTCTTAGGGTTAATTAGAGATAAGGGTCGCTTGCTTGGGAGTCAAGTAAACCTCTTTATATAAAGAGAGGAGATGTATCAATCTAATCAAGCAAGAATTAAGAAGGAAATCCCTTCCCTCTTGCCCGGCCGTGGGTAAAAAGGCCCCCAGCCGGCCCTCTCGCGCCCTCCTTTTAGCAGCGCCATAACAATTTGGTATCAGCTAGCTTCGGTTCGATCATGTCTTCACCGCCGCCCAACCCGTCTCTCCCGCTGCAGGTCACCTCGTCGCCTCCGGTGACCACCACGACCGTCGCCCCGCACCTGCCCTTGCTGGGATCCTCCGTCGCGCCCGCCCCCGCCGTCCTCACCCCGGAGGAGGTGTTCGGGGCGCTGCGGGACCTAACCCAGGCGGTCCAGGAGATCCGCCTATTCTTGGCCGGGTCCTACGGGCTGCACCAGGCTGCGCCGCCCATCGCCGCCACCGCGCCGCCGTGGCAGCCGCCGCACCAGGCGGCCTCCGCCGCGCTCGCCGGGCCGCTGCAGCTGCCATCCACCGCCCCGCCCTGGCTGCAGTGGCAGCCGCCGCTCCTGGCGGCCTCCGCCGCGCTCGCCAGGCCGCTGCAGCAGCCATCCACCGTCCCTCCCTAGCTGCAGTGGCAGTCGCCGCTCCTGGTGGCCTCCGCCGCGCCCGGCGCTCCGCTGCAGCAGCCGCTGCAGCTGCAGCGGCCCCCGCCGGTCAGCTCCGGCCCCGCATCGACCGCGCCGGCGGGAGTCCCGATCCACTAGATCAAGTTCCCGCCGTCGTCATCACCGCTTTCCCAGGGCATCCTCATCCAGCAGATCAAGTTCCCGCCGTCGCCGTCACCGCTTCCGGCTTGGATCGCTACCCGCCATGTGTCGGCGGCGGTGAGGCTGCAGGCTGCTGCGCGCGGCCTCCTAGCACGTCGGCGTGTGCGGGAGATGCGTGGTCTGCAGCTGCCGCTCCTCCCAGTTGTCATTCGCTGCGCAAAGGACCTCAATCTCGTCCCCACGGACAGCGACCTCAAAGTCTGCGACATCGGCGGTTGGGGGGCCGCACCCCTCCTCTTCATTCTCCATCGCAAGCCCTCCACTCTTCTCTGTGCGGTGCAGACCAACAGCCGTCCGGCGGAGAGACGCAGGGTGTCACCGATAGGAGCGCACCGCGTAGCACCACTGCATTCTGCCGGTCGCCGCAAGGGCGCCTCTGCTGGTCGCTCTTGCGACCACTTCCAGGTGGCCATACCCATGCACTCCTTTTGTCCAGATGGTGTCCATTGGATCCAGGTGGCTGTACACGTGCACGTCCGACGTGCGGATGGTGTCCACTTTTTGTTAAGAGGTCCAAACTAAAGCGTCCCAGTCCATTTCAGGTTGAGAGTAATAAAACAAGCCGATATGTAAAAGACTTGTTTTTAGGTGTTAGGTTTGGAGAGTTGCGTCGAGTCATGGTTATAAGTTGGTTAGGCCGCAGCTTGAAGACAAGCTGCATGTCCAGGTGGGGTGTAGTGTTAGAGTACGTAATGGGCCTGGGCTGGCGGTATAGCCCATTAGTCTTAGGGTTAATTAGAGATAAGGGTCGCTTGCTTGGGAGTCAAGTAAACCTCTCTATATAAAAAGAGGAGATGTATCAATCTAATCAAGTAAGAATTAAGAAGGAAATCCCTTCCCTCTTCCCCGGCCGTGGGCAAAAAGGCCCCCGGCCGGCCCTCTCGCGCCCTCCTTCTAGCAGCGCCATAACAATAAGCTACCCTGCAGAGTTTCAAACCCAACTTCCTCCCTGCTTCTTAACATATATTCATGCAGCACTCCTGCATATAAGCTTATATATGCTGCATATCAGTTTTGTAATGTTGTGATTCAGATTACCTGGTAAAATTTAGTAGTGAACAAGTTCAGTACTAAAGGTACACCACATACCTTTATTCTTGAATGCTACACTAGTATACAAAGGACAGATAAATCTTGAAGAGAGTAACTGGTTCACACCGTAATTCTTTAATCCCGCAGCTGAGAAATGTGTGGCATGAGGCATTTCTAACCGGTTCTGCTCCATTTTCCTCCTACTTCTTCCATTTTAATTAAGATTTTTCTTACATCCTGACGAGTTACCTTTTCGACTCTTTTTTCCATTGGTGTGGCGTTGTATTGACTCTCTGAAGTGCTTATATCTCACTCTTTCTGAATGTTCAGGACCAACATGTTTGCAGAGCCAAAACTATTAAGAGTAAATACCTTGTTGTAGTATAAGCAACTGATTGTTTTGTACAGCGGGAGTGATTGTGTTGCAGCCATCAGTTATTGCAGTGGGTGTAGTGAGTGTGTACCCAAGCAGCCGCTAGTAACCATATCCTCTATACATATTCTATCACATATTGCTTCTTCCTTTGCGATACAGTACTACACTTGTCCCAGTAGATAAGAGTGACACAAGTTTAGGATCAATACACATGATCTCTTTTCATATGATGAGAGTGAGAGAATACAATGAAAAGTTCCACAAAGTAGATAATAGAACAGTGATTTGAACTATAGCTAGGTAACACAAGTTTAGGCTCAATACATTGAAGGAAAGATAAGTGGACTTTTTCTTCTTGAGGAGGGAAGGTGCGTATACTTAGGGTTGGAAGGCATCGGAGAAACCTAACGAGAAAATGTGTTGAGAGGGCAAGATCAACCACTTATGGGCCGATCTAGGATTTTCACCACCATGAACGGGTTCCAAGAGACTCTAAGCATCACCTTCTTCAATAGGTACACAACCGTAAACCATCGGATTGTGCGGATTTTGCGGGTCGATCGTTCCTGACCATCCGGTGCTCCTCTTCCTCTCGCATGGGCCGCTCCTATACACTGAATTCCATGGATTAAACAAAAATTAAATATCATGCAATTGGTGATTAATTTATTCCTGGGTAGATCTATTAGAAAATGTATTATGGTACCATATGGGTTTACAATTTGGGACATCAGAGCATACTTTGATGTTCCTTCAAATTTGATTTCTCTATTTTTTTGTTGCAGGATCACAATAACGGCTCGATAAAATACCTCACTATTGTGAGAAGATGCTATTCCTACTTGTTTCATAAGTAGCAACCATCATAATCAGGTTAAAGAACACATAAGACAAGGGACAAGGAGGAGCTGGGATGAATCAATCGCCCAATGGTGGATACCACTTTGTGAGAGAGGCGACTAAGAAGACGATAGGGAAACCCTAGCGAGTACCCATCTTGTCCTCCTCTCGTCACCGCCTACGCACATCGTTGGGCAAAGCCCGCCAACATGCTAACGACAAGGGGGAGATGTTGTTCGGGGGTGATCTAGTGTGGAGGTTGGGAGGTCTTCTATGAGATGGCGAATGAGATATGTGTTCGAGTGATCTTCGTCAAGTGATGCTTGACGATGGCCACCGGAGAGATCTAGCACGGCGATCTTCAGCAGAAGCTCATCTTGGCTAGGTCACCTGAGAATAGGGCATTAGCGTGATTCGATGCCCGAGCTCAGCTGCTCCCAAAATCGTCGCAGTCCAGTTTGGCCTTGGGATCCGAATAAATGGGCCTGTGGCGTCTGACGCGAAACTGGAGAAAAGGGCCGTGTGGGAATATACAGTATAGAACAGTATCTCTTTGTGGGACCAGATCGTATTGGGGAAACGGCGGACGCGGACCAGAATGTTGTCATTTATCCCGAGCCGCGGATCAGATAAGGTGTACAGGACAGTATTCTTTTTCCCTTGCGATTTGGGTGAGGTGGGCGGTGGGCCGGCGGTGCTGGGCGTGAGATGGGGTGGCGCGCATGCCTGTGGGCCGCTGAGAGTTCTCTGTTGCGGCAGCGAGGGAGATCGGCTGGGGCGGTGTGTCACGGTGGCGGGGGAGGCTGCTTGGTCGGCTGTTGTGGATTCACTTCTCGGGCTCTCTCTCAGAGGTCGCGTCTGTTGGTGATGGTTTGTGGAAGGAGGGTTTCCGGCGGGCGGGCGGCGGGCGCTGTCCAGCGGGGTCCTTCGTCGCCGATCCGCGGGTATTCTCTCGCAAGATTTTCCTTTGGTGCATCCTGATTCTTTTCTTCACATTTTTGGTTCTGATGTTGAGCGTCCCTGTGCTTTATTAGGTTTTCCGCCGTTGCCCCGCTCTGCTCCGGCTTCTCCTTCACCTGTTGCACTTCCTTGCCCCGTCCAGATTAGGTGGTCGGAAACTGCAGCCTTCAGCCGTCCCTGCAGCTGCCCAGCGTTACCCTCGGACGCCGCCGACACGTTCCTGGGCACACTGTCGGCGCCCATCCCAGACGAACTCCACTTCACATTGAATCTGAACCCGTGATGCCCCCTCCCAGCCGTCCCTTACCCCCTTGCGCCCCTACACCTGTAAGGCTTCTTTTCTCTTAATTTCTTTTGGTTCCCAGCTGTCCTATTGAAGTATTATGCATCGGTTTCTTCAAACCAAGGTCCTGTGATAAAGGGGGCTGAGGAATAGATTTAATACAAATTAAGGAGATTGAGAATAAACATAAACTTGATTTTCAGATTTGAAGAAATGTGATGGTAGTGAGATGTATCCATATTTGGGTCCGCGAATTTCATTGTGAATGATCGGTTTTATGTCCATGAGAAATAATTTTGTAGAATATTTTGGGGGTGGGGGGTGGTCATATGATGTATTTTAAAGTTATGAACTAATTTATGTGTTATGTATACAGAGTTTATGGAGTTCAGTATCCATCGGTTGACTGCTACAGGAGCAATTGGAGTGTTCCACGAACCTCTTGGCCATGCATTGTATGAATGCAATTTTGGAGTCAAGGAAAATACTTATCTGAAGTCTGCAGAAAGTAACCAGTGCAAATGTTGTATACCATTGCATTTGTTTTCCTAATGAAACTACTAATTGAAACAGTTCCCATCTTCTACAGGTACAGGGCTGGGTTCCGTTGGAAGTCATCTGCAAGTGTGCCACCTCTCATGATGGATTCTTCTCGTGGTGGGGATTCGGTCTGAAGGTGGAAGCATTGCTCCAGAGTCACTCAAAGTCTCAGAGTACAAAGTTTTTCATATCCATTCATTGGTCCTAATTATGTAACAAAAATACTTGAATTTGGTTTTCCGTGCTTCGACCCCTTCCACTTTTCCTCTAAACATTAGAATACTTCTACATTCTTCTTGCCTTTTTTTATTCATCTCCTTAGTTGGGTTGAAAACTCTCTTGCAGAAATTTGGCAACAAATAAATTTGAGGAAAGAATACGAACACCATTTTTGTCGTTGCACACCTGGACTCTCATGGATATCTGGGAATGAGCACTTCCTATTCGAAATTTACTTGCAGAATCAATTCATTGGTATGTAATTTTTGCTGCAGCAATATGAGCAAATATTATATTCTTTGGGATAGTTGCTGATGTTTTTTCTTCACATGAAAAGCTTAGTAATGATGTAAGGTAGGGTTCCCATGTCACTTGTTAAATAAACGATTCAGTTTCAGCTAGACTATTCTTTGCTACATCACACTTATACTTCCGCTGCCCAGACGATATGCATTATAATTGCCACTAAATTAGGCATCAAAAGTAGTTTGTGGCTCAGGTGTTAAATGTTCTTCATGCACATCAAGTTGTGATTCATTTTACAACAGTACTAACATATATAGCCACTTACACCACCGGATGCTATCATGGTAATTTCGTAGTCATGAGGAAAAGGCGTCTTGGTGGCGAGTGTCATGGTTTTTTCCTTTTCACGTGTTTTGATCACTTCATTGGTCAACGTAGGAGTGTGTGGCTGTTAATGCCTGTGTATTTTTGGTTGAAAACATGATTGGTACTTGGGACAGTTTTGATGTGAAAACACTACGGTTAAGCAAGTGCCTTTTTTTAGCTGTATAATAAATCATGTGGTATCCATTTATGACTGGGCTGGTGCAGTTGGACGTTACTGACTTCGTGGACGGAGACGCTCAGATCGGCTCAGAAAAATGACTGAGCCGTTCGAGGCCTACCTGATCCGCATCTACAGTTGTAGCTTCTGTCGCATTCAATGCGTACCAGGTCTGGGCTTATTTTAATTCAGCATACGTGATATACGGACGGAAAACACAGCTGATGGCACAGATCTAAATGCGAGTGTACGATGCTGATTTCGGGAGCATCTGAGCCCGAGCTCAGAAATGAATATCCGGCATTAGCGCATGGTACTGAATGGTGGCGAGATCGACATCGTACCCCTGACTTGTGGTGCCACAAAGTGAGTGGTTTTTTAGCTTTTCTTCGTAGATTCTTCATGTTTGGTTTGGGGAGGCGATGTGATGGTGTTATCCTAGTGTAGGAATAAGGTTTTTCCCACCCTCTACTTGTTCCATTGGTGTGCTTATCATCGGGGGAAGGCGTGCGAAGCCGTGTGTGCAACGGGTCTTCTGGGATCTGGTCGATTTAGGTTACTGCTGGAGACATTTGAGATGATGGACTTTGTCGAGGACTAGAGAGCACATTTAATATTGCGGGTAGTGGTA
>NW_025228038.1:11400-14786 GCF_018294505.1 Triticum aestivum
ATTAGGAACTAGATTATAGGGGAAGGCATTGTGTGGTCTTTTGGGCCCTATCAAATAAAATTGTACTGGGTGTTTTCATTTCGCTTGATTCGGTTCACCACACCCCCTACCCCACGGTCCAATCACCTCCATCTACTGCCCAACATGACAATGTACTTTTTGTATCAAGTGTTTTGAAGATGGAACCCGATGTAAACAAAATTTATACCAACTGTAGCTTGTTGCACCCGGTTAATTTCTAATTGCATCGAGTCCCTGACGAATTGGACTTGGTAGAAACTGTGTTTCCAGTAGTTTGGGCCATTAATACAACCCAAAATTAGCATCATGAGATTTAGTGGTACTAATCTTGTCGTAGCCCTCAAATCTTTGGGTCCTTATTAATTCACTCCAAGATTAGCATCCTAAAATTAGAATGGTGAAAATATTTTGAAGATTTTTATCCTTCATCAAAATTATTAGTGGCCAACTTTTCTATGTCATAAAAGAATTCCTTATTAATATCTTGTCAACTCTCTCTATATATAGGCACAATCTTGTCGTAGCCCTCAAATCTTTGGGTCCTTATTAATTCACTCCAAGATTAGTATCCTAAAATTAGAATGGTGAAAATATTTTGAAGATTTTTATCCTTCATCAAAATTATTAGTGGCCAACTTTTCTATGTCATAAAAGAATTCCTTATTAATATCTTGTCAACTCTCTATATATATAGGCACAAACAACATCATTTGGATAGCAAGCACCAGCTAATTCTTGAATCAGCACAGATGTGACGCCCCCGATTTGACCGTACACTAATCGTGCACGCAAATGTGTACGATCAAGACCAGGGACTCACGGGAAGATATCACAACACAACTCTAAAACATAAATAAGTCATACAAGCATCATAATACAAGCCAGGGGCCTCGAGGGCTCGAATACAAGTGCTCGATCATAGACGAGTCAGCGGAAGCAACAATATCTGAGTACAGACATAAGTTAAACAAGTTTGCCTTAAGAAGGCTAGCACAAAAGTAGCAACGATCGAAAAGGCAAGGCCTCCTGCCTGGGACCTCGTAACTACTCCTCGAAGCCGAACTCCACGTAGAATCATCCTCGGGATCTCTAGCTCCTGGACTCCAGCATCTGGTTGCGACCATCCGGTATAGAAAGGGGAAAAGAGAGAGAAAAGCAACTGTGAGTACTCATCCAAAGTACTCGCAAGCAAGAAGCTACACTACATATGCATGGGTATATGTGTAAAGGGCCATATCGGTGGACTGAACTGCAGAATACCAGAATAAGAGGGGGAGAGCTAATCCTGTCAAAGACTACGCTTCTGGCAGCCTCCATCTTGCAGCATGTAGAAGAGAGTAGATTGAAGTCCTCCAAGTAGCATCGTATAGCATAATCCTACCCGGCGATCCCCTCCTCGTCGCCCTGTTAGAGAGCGATCACCGGGTTATATCTGGCACTTGGAAGGGTGTGTTTTATTAAGTATCCAGTTCTAGTTGTCATAAGGTCAAGGTACAACTCCGGGTCGTCCTTTTACCGAGGGACACGGCTATTCGAATAGATAAACTTCCCTGCAGGGGTGCACCACATAACCCAACACGCTCGATCCCGTTTGGCCGGACACACTTTCCTGGGTCATGCCCGGCCTCGGAAGATCAACACGTCGCAGCCCCACCTAGGCTCAACAGAGAGGTCAACACGCCGGTCTAAATCCTATGCGCGCATGGGTCTGGGCCCATCGCCCATTGCACACCTGCACGTTGCGAGGGCGGCCGGAAGCAGACCTAGCCTAGCAGGCGTTCCAGTCCAATCCGGCGCACGCCGCTCTGTCGCTGATGTCAAGAAGAGCTTCGGCTGATACCACGACGTCGAGTGCCCATAACTGTTCCCGCGTAGCTGGTTAGTGCGTATAGACCAAATGGCCAGACTCAGATCAAATACCAAGATCTCGTTAAGCGTGTTAAGTATCCGCGAACGCCGACCAGGGCCAGGCCCACCTTTCTCCTAGGTGGTGTCAACCTGCCCTCTCGCTCCGCCACAAAGTAACAGTCGGGGGCCGTCAGGAACCCAGGCCCACCTCTACCGGGAGCCACCTGTCCTTTCAGCCCCCTCATCAGAATCACTTGCGGGTACTCAACGAGCTGACCCGACTTTTGTCACCACATGTGTCATGTATATAAAGTATATAGTATATACCCGTGATCACCTCCCGAAGTGATCACGGCCCAGTAGTATAGCATGGAAGACGACAAGAGTGTAGGGCCACTGATGGAACACTAGCATCCTATACTAAGCAGTAGGATAGCAGGTAAGGGTAACAACTGTAGCAACAATGACAGGCTATGCATCAGGATAGGATTAACAGAAAGCAGTAACATGCTACACTACTCTAATGCAAGCAGTATAGAGAAGAATAGGCGATATCTGGTGATCAAGGGGGGGGGGGCTTGCCTGGTTGTTCTGGCAAGTAGGAGGGGTCGTCTTCGATGTAGTCGAACACACGAACATCGGCAGCGGTTTCAGAGTCTACCGGAAAGAAGTAACGGAGGGGGAACACAATAAATAACAGAGCAATCAAATGTAACACAAAGCAAGACGCGGCGATACGTTGTGCTAGGGGTGACCTAACGTAGGGATAGGTGATACCGGCGAAAGGGGAAACATCCGGGAAAGTATCCCCGGTGTTTCGCGTTTTCGGATAGATGAACCGAAGGTGAAATGTTAACGGTTTGCTATGCTACGGATGTGTGGCGGGCGAACGGGCTGCGTATCCGGATTCGTCTCGTCGTTCTGAGCAACTTTCATGTAGAAAGTATTTTCATCTGAGCTACGGTTTAAAAGATATGATTTTCTAAAGATTTACTAATTTGAATTTAATTAATCATTTAATTTAATTCAAAATTGGATTTATGACATCAGCATGATGTCATGCTGACATCAGTAGTCAACAGGGGTTGACTAAGTCAAACTGACATGTGGGTCCAGTGGGACCCACCTGTCATCCTCTGTTTAGGTTAATTAGGGTTTAGCTAAACTAATTACTGTTTAATTAAACTAACTAGTTAATTAGATTAATTAAACATAATTAATTAATATATTATTTTTATTTTTAAAATCTTTTTTTAAACGTTCTTAGGGGTTGGGCCCCGCCTGTCAAAGGCCCATAGGCCATAGCGGGTGCGGGCTAACGGGTAACGGGGCGGGCGTGGGCGCCTGTGCACCCGAACAGGGCAACAGGGGGCGCCGGCGGTGGCCGTCGCCCGGCACGGCGGGGCGAGGCCGTGGCCTCGGCGAGGCTCGTGGGCCGGTGCGGAAGGAGCGGCATGGGGCGGCGGTGAACGCCGGGGCGAGCGAGGCGCAGCGGAGCATGGGAGCAGCTGGGGAGG
>NW_025228038.1:15618-17945 GCF_018294505.1 Triticum aestivum
GGGAGGGGCGCCGGCGAGGGGGTGGCCGGAGGCGTCGGGCGGCGGCAGCATGGCGAAGGGGTCGGGGCCCTCTGCCCCGATCCAGGCGGGGAAAGGGGAGAGAGGCGTGCGGGGAGCGGGTGGGGGAGTGGGGATCGGGAGAGGTTAGGGTTCGGGGAGTGGGGTGGGGTTATGGAGGGGTTAGGTGGGCCGGCCTGGTTGGATGGCCAGCTGGGCTGAGGCCCAGCGCGGGGGGTGTTTCTTTTCTTTTTTTTGTTCTGCTTTTTTTTCTTTTATTATTATTATTCTATTTCTTTTCTGTTTTGGCTAATTGTTTGGGCATCAAATGAGTTTTGTAAAATATGAGAGCTGGCCCACAATTCACAGCCCAAATATCCTACCACCAAAAACTAGTTTGGGGTAAATATCATTTCATATTTCTTTTGTATTAATAAAAGGTTATTAAATAATGTTTCCATCCACTGTTTGAGGTTGTTTAAGTCACTTATCTAATTTCAATAATGTTGTTTACAATTTTACCATAGCCTCTGATTTATCTACTATTTAGTGAACATTTTAGTTTTAATATTTGAAAACTTTTATTGTTTGCTTGATTTTGAATTTTAAATTATAATCGGTTTCGGACTAACACCAGATTAATAACAGTAATCATGGTGACGTGGCATCGTTAACAGAGGTTTACTGTAGCTTAATCATCCGGGCGTCACAACAGACATATTGTACCTCCAAAATCACCGGGAGTATAAAGTATGGAGAAGTGCACAAAACATGTGCACCTGTTAGTGCCACTCTCACTACTTCTTCTTATGTGCTTTGTTGTTCATACAGAATGTAAGTAGCACAATATATGCAAATGAATTTTTCAATACAGTTAATATGTTTATTTTTTAGTTATCATGAGTTATGTACAATATTTGTGCATGTGTGTTGAAAAATGTCTGTGTTATTAACAAAAATGCCATTTGTTCGTCCGTTGTTTGATATATAGGATTGCTTGTCAGTAGATTAATTAAACATTCCTGGAATAGTTCTATATATAGTTGCATCCATAATATATAAGTTGCTCTATTTTTTTATTCTCTAGGTGGGAGCATCGAAGACATAGGTAATAGGAAAATCAAACTACCTTATGGATTGTGTGGACCACCTAACCAATTTGGAAAATGCAAGGACCATTGTTGGTGTTGTCTTGTGAGCACCATCCCAGGCGCAGAAGTTTGCTATGATACGCCTGAGCTTTGTGATCAGAATTGCCGGAAACATTCTTCAGCATCAAACGTAGCGAAGTCAGCACGTGCCTCCACCGCCCTCCTACCAAACTGAAATACTTGTTCACTGAAAATAAGAACAGTAGCATATATCTTGTTATCTGTAGTTTATGTTACATGTTGAGACTCGGATTAATCAGAAAACAAAATTATCCAGTCATTAATCTTTGTGGAGCCGTTGTAACATATGCTCAAGATATGTATAAACTACTTTCCATGATTATGGTTATTAGCATGTCAATATCCATAACTTCGGCCTCCTGTATGTTTAGTTGCTCTGAAAAACCCTCATGTTTCCAGCTTAATTAATCTCGTGTTACTATCCTCTTCTTTTATGTTTTGCACTGCAGTTTGACGCTCTTCCTCTCGAGCTAAAGCTGTGAGCCTGTCGTGAGACCAACATTGTCTCTAACTACTGAATTATTGATGAAAGAGGTCTCCATTTTTGATCAAATTGAAAGATAAACTTTTTATCACATTCCCCATGAAAAACAAATTTATCAAATTTGTGGAGGCTACTCTTTTTCAATGTGCCCTCGAGCGACCTTGAACTAAACACAGAAACATCCACACAATCAATCAGAGTGGTAAAGAGTGAAAACACCAGATTGATATATTCCCCCCCTTAAAAAAATCGAGCCCTTCATTTGTCAGCGCGTCTTGTGTGATACATGAATGCATGACATGTCACCCAAATATGGTAGAAACAACATATTCACGCTAACCGTTTTACGAATCAGTGGCAAACGTGGAGAGAAAACTTACTAGCACTTGTTTTTAAGGGGACTTTCTCACATTTGACATTTGACATCACTTGTTTTTGTCAATTTCATTTCTTTTTTGGTCACCAAATAAAGTTAACTACATATTAGCGCACAAATAAAAACCAACCATAATAGATAAGTTCCAGACAATTCATGAATATAAAAAATCCATAGTTTACAAAACAAATTATTCAAATTCAAACACACCTAATAGTTCAAATGAATCATAAAATCACAACTACCAAATGCTATGGAGATGTCACTGATGCTTAACAAGATCATGTTGGATCTGGAT
>NW_025228038.1:18162-19430 GCF_018294505.1 Triticum aestivum
TGAACTTCTCGGTTCTCGATCCTCCGATGCGCTTCAAGGAATGTCTAGATCCTCTTTGGATTGTGCTCTGGATCAACGGGTTCCCATTGTTGATGTACTGAAAATTCTCAGGCATTCCTCTCTCATCTTCAATGATCATGTTCTGTAAAATAATGCCACAAGTCATGATTTGCCCTAGAACCTTGGAGTTTCAATACTTGGCAGGGCCACAAATGATTATAAAGCGCTTCTAAAGCACACCGAAAGATCTCTCAACATCCTTCCTTCTAGACACTTGACGTGTTACGAAGTGAGATCTTTTGTTACCTTTGTTGTGAAATTGTTTTGATAAATGTGGCCCATGGAGGATAGATGTCATCTGCACCCACCGTTTATCATGATCATTGGACGTATAGTTGCGAGGAGTAGCATCTCCCATAACAAGCCTAGCAAACAGTGGTGATCTTGAAAGTGCATTCAGGTTCGGAATGTCGGTGAAATGTCGGTTAGCCAATGAGCAAGAGGATCCAAAGAGGTTCCCGGTGAAATGGTCAATGCAACAGTGGCTGCGTTTCCACTCAATTCTGGTGATGGCGAACGACCCGCAAATGGCACGGACACCAGCAGAATCATGATGAGGGTCAAGGGAGGTGGCGAGGTAGCGGCGGAGGTGGTGGTTAGTCGTCGCCAGCTGCCCTGACGACAATGCAGAGACAGAAGGGGCGTGGAAAAGAGGCCAGGAATTTTACTTGGCCAGGTTAAGCCGTGTATATTTAGGCGTCGGCGGGGCCGAGGAGTATTATTTACTCCACTATAAACTTTAGGGGATCGGCTAGGTGCCACTAACCGGATTTAGGGGATCAGCCAGAAGCTCTCAGAAGATTAGTTTAGTGAGCAGGAGGCACACAAGCAGTGCTGCTCAGCAGCCGTGGTGGCGTATCCTTTCATAGAAGCTATATGTCGCTGAAGAGTGTGGCATCTGGCGCCGCTCCTGGCCACATGCATGAATATGGACACAAGCAAACCAATTGTTTCATGAACCGACGTGCTCCTTATCCAAATAGGGTGATGCCGCATTGGCGGGCGATCACCGACTATGATTGGACCACTCCCGAGCTGTACATCGGGACGTGCATGCCGTTGGATTTGCCCGACTACCCTGGCTCTGGTACCGCCGCGACACCACTTGTTGCGCCGCTCCACATGTTATTGGCACAAGTCCTAATTACTACACCATATCAAATGTATAACTCACATAATCACTTGTTATTCAGGGCATAAAGTTCTCA
>NW_025228038.1:22271-30285 GCF_018294505.1 Triticum aestivum
GTCGAGGAGGATGGCGGCGTCGGCGGCGGTCCACGGTGACGGGACGGAGCGGGGTGGAGGCGGCTCCGGCGAGATGCGTGGTGGCAGCGGCTCAAGATGCGGCGCAAGAGAGAGGCCGGGCGCGGTATTTAAGGGGCCCAGGGCAGGCGGCTCGGGAGCCGTGGGCGAGGGGCAAAGGCGGCGGGGAGAGTCCGGCCGCGGCATGGACATCGAGGCGGCGGCGGTCGCAGCGTCGCTCCGGACTCCGTCCCAAGCTGGATGGCGAGGCGGACGGGCCGGCTGGGCTGGGCCTCGGCCCAGTTCGGCAGCCCGGAAGTCTTAAAAAAACATTTTTTATGAAAAACAAACATAATAAAAACAAACTAAATAGGAATATTATATACACATATAATATATCAAAAAATTTAGAAAAAGATTTCCTACAGCATGAACATTTTTCTAGCGTCAAGTAAAATCCACAAAAATTCAAATAATTCAAACAGTGCTGCTGCTCTAATAAAATCCAATAAAAATTATTTTAAAAATACAAAAATAATTTCAAATTTGTTTCTCTCCATTTTTCTACAGTAGGGAATCAGTTTACCCTAATTTCCATGTATTTTATTTTTGGAGAAAATAATTTTAAATAAAACCCAAATAACTCCAAATTGAAAAAATAATTTCAAAAGGACTTTAAATTTGATCCTTTTAAACTTCCAACTCATATTTCATATGTTTTGAAGAAGTCATTTTATCTTCTCTCATGAAAATCATTGAGTTGCTTAAAGTTTCTGGATTTGAAATATTTCCAAGTGAATTTCAAATATTTTCAAAAACCCTTTTCATTTAGGGACAATTGCATTTTTACCCCTAGTTGGTTCCTACCCACGGGTTTTGCCCTTACTTTTCGAGCTTGCTCAGTTTTGTCCTTACTTTTTCCGTCGAGGTCCCTCGAATGCCCTTTGACCGTTTGACCAAAACTTTGAAAATTCATAAGTAATTCATATGAACTCATAAAAATGCAAATAAGATATCAAAATGTTCAGATAAACATTACCTTTATGTGCACATCATTTGCATTCAGGACAAAAGCACCTTTTAAACTACCTGAGGTAATTAACGTTATTAACATTATTAAAAATAAAAAGGTATAAACAATATTTTTTCATGAATAAAAATTACATGCAAATGTAGGTGATGTTTTCTGAACATCCTGATATCTTATTTGCTTTTTTCTGAGTTCGTATCAACTTGTTATGAAGTTTCCAAATAATGGTCAAAGTCGTTAGAACATTCTTAACAAGATGATACGAACTCAGAAAAATGCAAATAAGATATCTGGATGTTCAGAAAACATCACCTACATTTGCATGTAATTTTTATTCATGAAAAAAATATTGTTTATACCTTTTTATTTTTAATAATGTTAATATCATTAATTACCTCAGGTAGTTTAAAGGCTGCTTTTGTCCTGAGTGCAAATGATATCCACATAAAGGCAATGTTTATCTGAACACTTTTATATCTTATTTGCATTTTTCTGAGTTCATATGAATTAGTTATGAATTTTCAAAGTTTTGGTCAAACGGTCAAAGGGCATTCGAGGGACCATGACGGAAAAAGTAAGGACAAAACTGAGCAAGCTCGAAAAGTAAGGGCAAAACCCGTGGGTAGGAACCAACTAGGGGTAAAAATGCAATTGTCCCTTTCATTTATTTAAATGGAAGAAGTCATGTCATCTTCTCTCTAGGGTTTTGTATTTGAAAAGAATTTGAATTCACGGAGAAGATAAAAGCAAAATGAAAGTTTTGGGAAAGTCATTCTATTCCCTCTGATTTAACTTTCAAAAAGTTTCAAATTTCACACAATCAATCAAACAATCAATCATAACTATCTGTTTAATATAACATTCCAAAATTTAGAATTTTGAGATGTTACAGCGCCAAAACTAGCGCGCGCCCGGCCGCTTTTCTAAATCATCCCACGCGCACCTGAGTTTCCCGCGGGCCCACGGGCAATCGTTTCCCGCGCGCCTTAGTTTCCCTCCTTGCTGGAGCGCGTGAAACCATCCCACGCACGCTAAAATCGCATTTTACCCCGCACACGCGTTTTTTGCAGTCACTGTTGGAGATGCTCTAAGCGTGTAAGCCACGCGGAACCATTCTTTCAGCCAATCAACGATGTTTCAAAGCAAACGAAATAGACAAATGAAAGAACTCATCAACACAGAACCATGACAGGTTGTCTCTGCATAATAAATTAATAATACTGACAAACCTTGCAATTACTGATGGAAAAAGTACAGTCATGAACTATGGTGAATATCTTCTAAATAACCTTTTTTCGAGATTCATCTTCTAAATAACTAACCTCTCTGGGGTGTGGAGCGCTGAGAATCGATTGGGCCCAATTGATTTTGCTGGGTGACACCGATTTTAACAGCGGAGCTGCTAAAAATCAGTCGATTGAGACTTCACCAAGTCTCAGTCGAAGTCTCAACCGTTGGATTGTCGTTCCTTTAAGATTCGCGCAGCTCAGCTTATTTGTCTCAATTCGGCCTGCCAAAGCGTGTGTCTGGCCTGTTTCTCATTCCCGTTTCGTTGTTTGGTCTGGGTTCCTTTTGTCGTGGCGGGGGCAGGGGTTTGCCCGTGGGCTGGGCGGGCGTTCAGCCCATTTTTTGTTGTTTGTTTTTTTTTCCTTTGTAAACTATTACAATTGAAGAGAGAGATAGAAGAGGAAGTTGTCACCATTACTGCCAGTGACTTAGGGAGGGGAAGGGGTCCTGTCACATACATTCCTCTCTGCGTACTCTCTCTGTAGCATGGGTGTTTTTCGTTGTGTGCAAGTGTCCGTCCTTTTTTACATGAAAATTTCTGCTTTTTGTTGTTGCCTAATTTATGTGTTTATTCCACTTCTACTTTTTATTTTTTTTTCTTCTTCATAATTTTATGTATCTACTAAAATATATCATCTTTCATTGCTTCTTTATTCTTGTTTTTTGCTTTTCACTTCTTCTTTTCTTCTTTTTATTGTCTAGTTGCACTATCTTTTTCAATGTGAAACATGAATTAAGCAAGTTTCCAATAAGTCATTATTTTCATTTTGTACCATTTTTGATGTATTTTTTAATGTTGTAGTGTGCCAGTTTCACATTTCGAGCGACGCGATTCCCAAAAAATATTTTTTTATATAAAATTAGGCAAAGTAACGCATGGCTGGTTGGGCGTGTGGTTTGTTTGCTGCACTTGCTTAAGAGCTCCATGTTTGTGCCTTTTTTGCATCTGTTTGTTCCCATTTTCTTTTTCTTTTTTGTATTTTCTATATTTTCTATTGCTATTATTATTCTAAAAAATATTGTCACTTGTTTACACATATATAGATGGCATATAATTGCATGTACATTGAATCACATGCAATTACATGTTTTATTATCAGTGTCTGTATGCAACTTTTTTTTTTCTAAAAATATTATCGCCGACACGCCCATCGACCACACACAGTTTCATGCACATCGGCCACAGACAATTGTATGTATGTCACTGGCGTGTAACTTATCCTTTTTCCTTCTCAAAAATATTTGTCACCCGCCAACTAGACTTTGTTTCTGGTTTGAATTTTTTAAAACTTTGTTTGTAGTTCGAGTAGAGACCAGTAGGGCCAGTTGCATTTTCGACACTAGGAATGCAACTGCAAGTGTCGCACCCGACCGCAACTCCATGTCTTCTAGCCCGGCCGCAACTGGAAGTTTTTGTTCTGTCGGAGGGGGCGCCGGTAGAGGGGGCAGACCAGTCGCAAGCCTGGCAACATTCCCACAGCTGCAAGTGCCGCACCCGACCGCAACTGCATGTCCCCTAACTGGTTGCAGCTGGACCTTTGTTTTGTCAGAGGGGGGGCGCGAGAGTGGACGCGGGCCGGTAGTATGTCCGACACTAGGAATGCAACTGCAAGTGTCACACCCGACCGCAACTGCATGTCTTCTAGCCCGACTGCACGTCTGCTGTCCATGTGTAACTTAACATTCTTTTTCTTTTTAAAAAGTAGTGCCAAATGCCGTCTACCACGTGCAATTTGCATGCCTGTCATTTCTATTTTGAAGGAACTAGAGAAAGAAAAAAGACTTAAACAGAAAGAGAGAGAGAACACAACACCAACACGCACAAGCTGCACGAACAGCTAATCTTACCTCAGCCAATGCACGACAACCTGAAAAACATTAAGGATGCATGAACAGTTAACTGACAAAGATAAAATACAAATGCAAGCCAGCCTAAACCAGTCAAGCCCATCACAGAAAACAGCAGACAAAGGACAACGGAGCCCACAAACAAGCCCAACAAGTAAACATTACAAACCAGCGATCAGAAACTACAATCAAACAGGACCGTACGTACCAGGATGACGTGGTTGAGAAGTCTCAGTCGACTGAGACCTAGACCCTTTTCGAGTTTCTTCCGTCCAGCACGCCGCCTCTTGCCGTTTTTTCCTTTGGAAAAAAAATATCTTCCGTCCCTTTCGAGTTTCGACCAGATCCAACATCGTCGGTGCCCCCTCTCTCTCGTGCTTTCTAGTGCTACAGTATAGACAGACAAAAAAAAGAGAAGCCAGACTGCTAGAGGTAGTTTCCTCCGGCGGCGATTCCCGTGCTCACCTCCGCTTCCGGCGGCCGTTCCGGCGCCGTGAGGCTGGGGGGAGCAGGTTTCTATGATATTGGCTTAGGTCCCTACCGGTGGTGACCAGGCGAGGATGGCTCCGCCGTGCGATGGAATAAGAGGATCCTTCGGGCCTCTTCTCGTGCTGCCGGCGTGTTGACGGCGGAGAGCCAGCGAGGGTGGAATGCTTGCCTATGATTTGTTTGGTGGCGCTTCTGTACAGGAGTTTTCGTGGGCTGTCCCGGATCGGAGCGGCGGCGTCTTCTTGCTCGGCCTCCGGTTCGGCTGTGCCCTCTCTCCTACCTTTCTCCCTGCGGTGGTGATAGATTGGGCCGGTGCCTGGCACATAGTCCCGGCCGATGTGACGTAAGTTACAGACGGCTCGCACAATCCATCATCACCGCCATATTGCTTGGATTGAACCAAAAGTAGCAGGTCGATATACAGAGCTATATATCATACTGAATATATGGTAAGTTACGTGAGTTTATTTTCAGAGTTACTCACATTGCTTGGCTTGATCATGCTGAAATCATCTCTATGCCCATCGATTCCCTACCTTGAGCATCAAACGGGGAACAAGAACCTTAGCAGGTCTTAAAAGAAACAATGAGTTCCCAGAATGTACTAGGGAACGTGTTGATAAGAGATTTGTGTATTCGATTGGCCAGGAGTTATTGCTTTTACTCATGGTTATTGGCCTGATTCTTGCAGGTAGTTTGACCCGTTCGTCCATCGCATTTTGGCGTTTCTGGATTCTTCTCTTTTTCTTATGGCTATCAGTGTCAATTTTGTGTTTTGCAGGTCGGCTATGATCTGGTGCGCAGCTTAGATGCGTTTGGTACACATCATGTTTTGGTGTAGCCGATTGTTAGTTTCTTGCGTGGGATTTTTTTCATATGTGGTCTACTAAGATGAACATCCTTTTCTTTTGGTACAAATGGCTCAGGTGGCATATTCATTGGCGCTTGAACTGAATGCTATTGACCAGAGGTGGCATCTTCATGTGAGGATTCCATGATCGTGGGAGCATCATGATGTTAAAAAATATCATCATTGAAAATCTTAGAGGTATAAGCATAAAATTGTTCTTGCAATCATAGGCTAGCCTACATGTACCTTAAATCAGTGTTACAGTAAAGAGACACATATATTGATTCACATAACAACAGTAGAACCATGCGTGAATTGATAATTCCATTCACTTTTTCAAATATGCTAGGTGGTGTTGCTCATAGATCGGTTCTTGAGCAGATTTAGCTTTTCAATGAGTGGTTCAACACGATGCAGTTCAGAGTTTAAGCCAGTAAATGAGATTTTTGCACTTCCATTTCTGTAGGTTTTACAAAGATTTCATAATAGATAAAACTATGTTACAAAGTCTGACTGCTTCTCACACAATGGAACTACACAATTGTATTTATCTTGGTCTTTTCTGCTCTTTTTTGTATAATTTTGCAGCCCTGAATTTAGCAGCACTCTCATCAATGATATAACTCAGCTCCTGGTCTATTTTTATATTATGTCAGGTCAAAGAATGACAGATATATATTGTATTTTAGCATCATGGAAACTAGCAGGGTGACTTGCGCATTTGCCCGGCTAGATTTTTATGTTATTCTGTAAGTAGTGCATATGATAAACATTAAAATTTAAAGTTTTGTTCTTTTTTAGATTTCACACGCGCTTTTCCAATCATTTGTAGGTGTCTATCGTTCCACCAGAAACTAAACGTACACATTACTGTCTAGCTCCTAACTACTTATTCACCGTATGTAGCTATGTTTTTAGTTTGTGCATTATCATGCCACAAATTATTTTCATGGATGCTAACTTTTAAATTTCCACTGTAGTTTGGTCATGTAAAGCAATGTAAATATATGCACTCACTCTTGACATATGAAAATTGTTCGCCCATCTGAATAAACTTATTATACTTGACATGGAACTCTCATGAACACATGCATGTAAATTGATATGGACATGGGTAAAACACCTGAATTGCTAAGAAGATGCATTTTGATGCCACACATACAAAGATGAACTGCTAAAAGGATGCACAGAGAGAATGAGAATGAAAGGAGATGCTTGGCATTTTACAAAATTTCCCATAATATTTGAGCTCATGGTTTTTTTTTTGTTTCTTCAAGAAGTTGTCGAAAAAAATGTTATCTTGTAGAATTCCAATGAAGCAGACTTAGTTCCTCATTTGTTGCTCCATTAGCTACTGGTTCTAACAATATTTGGAATGGTTAGCTTTGATTCTTCCGAATCAACCACTTTTTTGTCGCTTCGAACCGACATAATAATATATGTTGGTAAAAATATATATTTCAACATTATATTGCGAACTGAAAAAATAATTGTCTACAACTTACAGCTCAAATACCCATATAGTATTGGACATTGCTATATTTGGTCATGATTCATACTACTTTCAGAATTAACTCATGTGCGTATGATGGATTATGGCAAGAAAAAATTTAGGTAAATGCAAGATATTCTTGGTACATAAGCTTTGGTTGCTTTCTGTGATCAGACATTTTTATAACACTTCGAGCCATCATAATGATAGATGTAGAGAAATACTTATATTCTAGTGATATAGTATTTCAGATTTAATCAGTGAACACCGCTATACTTCGACACAACAAAATAGTTGTAAATAGCTTAGAGCCTGTTGACGTATAATGTGTTGTCTAGTCTCTTCCTTCAGATCGGTCTTTTGGTTGCATTGGCTAGAGCATGCACTTCTACATGGTATCAGAGCCAAGATGTCTTGAGTTCAAGACCCGGCTGGCGTAATTATACTGCAGCCCATTTTCGGTCCATGTTTAGGCCTGAGGGAGCCATACGTGAGGGGGAGTGTTGACGTATAATGTGCTGCCTAGTCTCTTCCATCAGATCGGTCTTTTGGTTGCATTGGCTAGAGCATGCAGTTCTACACTCAGACACTCATGTACGCATAGTTTGGCACTGATATATTTAGTCCATGACTCACACAGGTTTTAAAAGTAATTCTGTTGCATACGATGGATTATGGTGAGATGTAGATATGGATGTATCTTTCTTATGGAAGCTATTATGTGTCTTAAACATATATCTTCTATATCGTACAATTGTTTTATTTGCTCTTAATTGTTTGGAGCGAACAATATGTTTCTCTTCCATAGGGACTCTTTGATTCATAGTATTTGTTATTTAAATTTTTAAGGTACAAAGTTTCTCGATTTTTGAACATGACTTTCCATCCTATTGAAATCTCTAGAAAATAATATTTTGTTTTTTGCTATGCTGCAACCAGATAAAATTCGGAATAAAATCAAAAAATTCAAATCAATATGATTTTTCTGTTCAACATATTTTATTTTATTTTTGAGTTACGG
>NW_025228038.1:30295-35472 GCF_018294505.1 Triticum aestivum
AATCCTTCTTATTTGATAATACATAGATGTATTGCACAAAGAAAATTTTCAGCAGATTGAATGTAAACCGGTTTATATGCATGCAGGAAAATAGGTTTACTTCACAGCGGACGTGGGGCCGACCGCTTTTCTAAAAACACATAAAAGAATAGAGTTGGGGGCTAATACGTTTGATTAGGGCGTATATGTAGTGGCTTCTGGAATCCTATAGATTATGCCACTCGCCCATGTCTCTATCCTTCTCCGATCTGGTACATAAATCATACTCCCTCCGTTTCAAAATATAGTTCTTCTTTTATTTCCGTGCTTCAAATTTGACCACAAATTTAACCAATGAGACCGACTACGGCGGGAGCAAAAGTCATATCAGTGAATTCGTATTCAAAAGAAGTTTTCAGTTATACAAATTTTTCTCCCGCCGCAGTCGGTCTCGTTGGTTAAATTTATAGTCAAAGTTGGATCTCGGAAAGCGCGGGCGCACTATATTTTGGAATGGAGGGAGTACTCCCTTCGTTCCAAATTAGTTGATTCAGATTTGACTAGATACGGATATATCTAGACATGTTTTAGTGTTAGATACATCCGTATCTAGATAAATCCAAGTCAACTAACTTGGAACAGAGGTAGTATGTACTATCTATTTCTAGTGACCCTTCAAAAAATATTCTATAAAGAAGTATTTCCTTCTATATGACGTGACCTGGTTCTGTACGTACCAAAGAAAGAGCACCTTTTCTTTTTCCACCATGGAGCCCTCTGTACGTGCCAACAACGAATTGTACCAAATGGATGTTGTACGCAACTTTTTTTAACTTTCAATCTTGACCATTTCTATTAGAATCGGATAACAAACTTTTAGCATATGTGGATTAACGTGATGGCTTATTTATCTTGTGTCTTAATATTATAATTATAATAGATATATTTTTTATATTGCATAATGTAGTTGTATTATTGATCCATCAAATAGAGTTTAAAAATTAGACCTCAAGTCTTCTTTTGCTATTGATAAATGTTAGACCATGTTCATTTAAAAACAAAAAATTCTAGTTTTTTTTTATTTCAGCTTTCATATATTGACAGACATATTATCTGTTCATCGAGTAAGAGCTATCTATTTATTGGATGGATTGGTCTGTGTTCAACCTTTTAATCCTTCCGCTTGCCATAGGCACATCCGATCTGAGAATGAATTGGCCAATAAGTGACATTTGAAAAACATATGGACATTTTATTTTATTTCGCTGCTTCGCTTCTACTCACCATAGGCACATCCGATCTAAAAATGAATTGGCCGATAAGTGAAATTCGAAAAGCATGTAGACAGGTTGGCTTTGTGTTGCCTACGCAACATGACTCTTGCACCAATTGGACTGCAGCTTTGAGACATCGGATTAGAGCACCAGTGTATTCCATGGTGAGTTTTGTACATGTACGTTTTGGTCATATTAGCTTTTATGGATGGAATCTATTTAGATAATTTAATTCTAAATCATAGCTTCTAATTTTTAGTATCAATGGAGCAAATACCTTAGTCCGTGTGAAAGAATTTGGTGACTTGTCCCTTTTGTTTTAAGAATATACAGTAATATATTTTCATGCTGTACAATGTAGTTGTATTATTGACCCATCAAATAAAAGTTTCAAAAAATATAACTCAAGTCGAACGAAGCTATTTATAGATGTTACACAGTGTATAAATCTTGGTTTTTTCTTATGTCAGCTTTCATATTTTAGACATAGACGTAGTATATGTTGCTACGCTAAGAGGTATCTCCCTCAAAAAAAGAGTAAAAGGTACTCCCTCCGGTCCTTTTTAGTTCGCATATAAGATTTATCTAAAGTCAAACCTCGTAAACTTTGACCATGTTTATAGAAAAGAATACCAACATTCAGAATGTGAAATCAACAACATTAGATGTGTCATGACTTTAGTTTTCATATTGTATGAATTTAGCATTGTAGATGTTAATTTTTTTATATAAATATGGTTTAACTTTACGAAGTTTGACTTTAGACAATTTTTATATGCAGAGTAAAAAGGACCAGAGGAAGTATCTATTTATTGGATGGTGTATTTAGGGTGCTGACCTCTTCTTTTGTTTCAGAAGTGGCCGACCTCTTTGTGTGTGCTCTGTGTTAAGAGCACACGGGCCGTTGGGTGGCAGATTGGCCCAGAGTAGGGCGGCTGCCTTTTTTTCTTCTGCACGGTGGCTGTCCTTTTTTCCTTCTAGTATTAGATCAGAATTCAAATCGGGCTTGATTACATATATTCTTATTTGAGCGTACACCATACATGGAAACCTACACGTGAACGTTTTGCACTTTCCTATTATAGACAGCTGTACGTCAATTAAAAAAATATAGATGTACGTGACAGTTTGATATGTGCAACACAATTCATGTACTCCCTCCGTTCCATAATGTAGTGCCTATAGATTTTTTGAAAAGTCAAACCTCATAAACTTTGACCAAGTTTGTGGAGAAAAATATTTACATCTAGAGTGTGAAACATATATCACTAGATTCATCATAAGATGTAGTTTCACATTATATATTTTTGTTATTACAGATATAAATATTTTTCTCTACAAACTTGATCAAAGTTTGTAAAGTTTGACTTCTCAGAAAATCTATAGGCACTACATTATGAAACGGAGGGAGTATATAGTATTTGTATGTAACGTTTACATCTTTAAATCCTGGCCGTCTGTATCTAAAATTTATGGTCAAGATAATTTAATCTATGTGAACGAACGTGATGGCTTGTTTTACTTATGTTTTAAGTATATATAATAGATAGATTTATCCTCTTGTTGTAGGTTTCTCAATCTTACTCCAAGTATAGCTGAAATCAAGCATGCTGAAGTTTAGGTCATTTTGGTTATATGCTATACTGATGCGTTCTTTTTGGTAAAAATTTCAAAAGAAAGCTTATCAAGTGTCACCAAGAATAAATCCTCACCGTCTTGATGTTTCAGTTCCGATAACTTTTGTTTTTGTGCTTTCAAGTTGCGAAGGCTGATGGGTTGTAGAATTTCATGTGCCACACTAATCCTATGGTGATTGTTCTCTCTTATGAACAAATGTTCAGCTCCATAAGAAAACATGCCTTGCTGATAAAGTGTATCATATAGTATGTTGCAGATTCTTCCTGGATCATAGGTATTTTAAATCAATCAAAGAGTTCTGAGACCTCAACGCAAGCTGGCAGTTGGCACACTACAGCAGTAGGTTCAGTCAAAATGGTATGCTAGAGTTGCAACTACTGAGATAAGTCACTTGATGATAGAGTAAATATGGTGAATGTTAGAGCCTCTCTTCACACCAATCTTATGAAATAATAAAGTTGCCTACCCGTAGAGCAAAGATGAAGATATATTTTGACAACAATTATGCTTTTTTTACAGTCTTGAGTACATGAAGATGGATATATGCTTTTGTCCTATAAATATGCTGTATTTTTTCTCCGACATAATAAACATCTTTAAGAGAGAAACTTATCCAGCTCTTCATCCTAATATTAGGCCATGGCTGAGAAGCAAGCCGGATCTGGATATTTAGCTGTACTGTAGCAAGCCTGGGGCCCGGGGCTTGGCCCAAACGTGGCTCCACGCCTGTCTGCCACCACAACCCCATCCTCGTCGATGAAGATTGGTAACCTGCCCGAAAACAGAAGAATTATTCAGAACCTGGACGAACTCGAAATTGATCCCAGTGAAGCATCAAGTAAGAATGGTTACATGCTTAACACCTTTTCCAACCCAATGAAACTGATGTTGTAACGCATTACGTATGGTATGAAAGAAATTGATGAGAACAATGCTACATTTCCTCTTACTGCAAATCAACACCAACATATCTACAGCAGCACAGGCACCATATAAGAGATCCAAATCTTGATGATAGGTTCATGTATAAAGCAAGAAAATTCCAAAAAGATGCCAGAGTCTTATTAAGTGATCCTAATTTCATGCAAAGTTGGCTGGGTAAAATATCAGCGAAGGATCAAGGTGGACAACAAACAACAGTAATATATGCTGCTTGATGGTAAATAAAAATAATGAAATCGTAGTGGTTACAAGTATTTTAAATAATGAAGAAAATTAAGAACTAACCATATAAAAAATATACAGCAACACCACAGTAATCATATTCGTAACACATGAAAGAACTACCCTCCTAAAAAACATGAAAGTACTATTTATGGTGTATCATATGACGCAAGCCATTCAGGTTTAACTCACAGGAAGGAAACTAATCACATCACATCCTAATAAAGTCAACGAAGAAATCAGCACCCCATATCCCATGGCCACGGAGGATTTGCTGAAACTGCATTACGGTGAATTAGATCCATCTTAGCTGTAGAATTTCGCGTGGTGTAGATTTGCCTATGTTCGTTTGTGGGGGTGTACATAGAAAAGAAAATGTTCGCTTGTTTAATACAACAGTAAATAAATAAATATAGATATGGATATAGATATAGATACTCACAACACATGTCTAGTCAAGATCCATGATTTTACTGACAACTTGCTCACCAGGCGGAGCTATGGCAAGGCTAAATGGGCCTGTGGCCAGTCCAACATTTTAGACTATGTACGCTGATTTTTTCACTTGTGGACCTTAGAACACCCGTCCACACGTTATTATTATTTTTTGGCCTGCCCAACAATTGACTTCAAGCTCTACAAATGATCTTGCTGTGAAAACCGAGGTGCCAGATCTGATAGGACAAAGCAGCAAGGCTTGCATTGTCTGATGATTACGTGCCATCGCACCACCGACATGACCCTATCATCACTGTCGTTGCAGGGCATGGTTTTCACTTTCAGCAAGCTTCCGGTGAAATTAACTGAATTTTAGTAATTCCAGTAGACATTGAAATATTACGTTTCCAAAATATTTCAGAAATTTCAGTACAGCACAGGAATTCAAATATTTTTCAAGATATTTTTTCAAATTTTCAATCGAATTCAAGTGAATATTTCGGTCATTTGGCTGAATGGAAACTGCAATCACTGATTTTCGGTGATTTCGGTTGGTGCTGAAATATTTTGAAACTGAAATTGAAAACCATGTGTAGGGGCCAGTAAATACTGGCATAAATCCTAGCCGCGGTGACAATCCCAGAAGTGGATGTACCATAAAAGAACTCATGGGTTATAGCATTA
>NW_025228038.1:35482-36009 GCF_018294505.1 Triticum aestivum
GTACAAGTATTTTTAGGAAGTTAATTGGTGTTAATTTTCAGAAAAGTTGGGAAGATGACATAGGAGGATGTTTCCTTTCGATTTTCAGTATCCATGTCTATGTAACTTCTTGTTTGTATCGTGTGGTGGGACGGAGCATCAACTGCAAACATTCAATCTACAAGGAAATAAAGTTTCTTTTCTTCTAGAGTGAAATCCTTATGAAGAATAAATTGGAGGAACTAGCATGGGGTGTTAAACTTTGCGGATGTTTGCTTGGTGATACTTCTTCTATTTTGTTTCTTGAGCAGGTTTATGTCTTGCTAATTTGAAAGCAAAGTGGAAGACAACATAGTCGATGGTTGTTATGTCAAATTTAAAAGCGTAAAGACGACATAGTCGATGTCCAGGCTTAATTTCCTACTCATATCATGTTTAGCATTCAGAGATCTCGGTTTTTAAGTTATATTTTATTTCAGTCTTCACTTTTTATCTCTTCTCAGTTTTACAGTCTTCACTTTTTATGGTCATTGTCTCCAGTGGGGGAG
>NW_025228039.1:0-6242 GCF_018294505.1 Triticum aestivum
TTATGGTGTGTGTTCGTTCAGTGCAGTACACTGTAAAATTCAATGGAGAATTGTTGGAACGTTTCAGACTATCGAGGGGGCTAAGGCAAGGAGACCCCTTAAGCCTGTACCTATTTCTGTTTGTGGCTGAGGGCTTAAACCGCATTCTGCAAAAAGAGGTGGAGGGCAGAAATATCACGTCGATTAAAATTGCTCGGGGAAGCCCAAGTATTTCAAATTTGCTTTTTGTGGACGATAGCTTGCTTTTCTTCAAAGCGTCTGTAGACCAAGCAAAGGCGGTTAAACACGCACTTGATGTTTTCCAACAGAGCACATGCCAACTATTGAGTGCTAATAAGTGTTCACTACTTGTGAGTGAGAAATGCCCAAGTGATACTCAAGAAAGTATAAGACAGGTCTTGGAAGTTGAAACGTCCACTTTCGAGAGTAAGTATCTCGGACTTCCCACTCCGGAAGGCAGAATGAAAGATGGACAATTCCAACCTATCATGGAACGATTCATGAAAAGGTGTAATAACTGGTCGGGCAGACACATGTCTTATGCGGCGAAAGAGGGGCATGTTAAAGCGGAAGTTCAGGCTCTGCCAACATTTACCATGGGTGTCTTCAAGTTGTCGGCAGGCTTCTGTGAAAAATATGAATAGCTAATACGAGAGTTCTGGTGGGGAAAGGAGGACAATCATCATAAGGTGCATTGGATGGCATGGGACAGACTGACGAAACCAAAGAGAGGGGGAGGCATTGGGTTTAGAGACATGCATCTGTTCAATCAAGCCTTGCTGGCTAGGCAAGGTTGGAGGCTGATTCAGAACCCGGAAAGTTTATGTGCTCGAGTACTAAAATCTAAATACTACCCTAATGGAGAACTACTAGACACGGTCTTTGCTACTGATGCATCACAGTCTTGGAGAGGCATTGAGTTTGGCCTGGAGCTACTCAAACAAGGATTAATATGGAGAGTTGGTAATGGGAAGAACATTCAGATACAAAGGGATCAATGGATACCACGGTCGAAAGGGTTACGAGCTGCAAACTTCACCCGGAGATCCAGGCTTAGATGGGTGAATCAACTCATCAATCCCACCACAAGCAGATGGGACGAGGGACTCATTCAGCAGATTTCAACCCTTGTGATGCTACTGAGATCCTCAAGATTAAGGTCCCGCGGAGAGAGGTGGAGGACTGTGTGGCGTGGCATTATGAGAAATCTGGAATGTTCAGTGTGAGTAGCGCCTATGAACTCGCCATGCGGTTGAAGGGGACTGGTCCACAATCCTCTACCTCAGGGGCAAGCTCGGATGACCGGAGCATTTGGGACGCCATTTGGAAGGCAGGAGTCCCTGCAAAGATAAAGATTTTCGCGTGGCAAGTGGCCACCAATACTTTTAGCAACCAAAATGAACAAATGCAAACGCACACTAGCCACAACGAACATTTGTGATGTATGTGGCAATGCAGAGGAAAACGAGTACCATGCTGTGGTAGCCTGCACTAAGAGCAAAGCCCTTCGCCATGCAATGCGAGAGCACTGGAGTCTACCGAAGGAGAAGGATTTCTGGTACACGGGCGAGGATTGGCTCCAAGGTATCCTGAATGCTAGTAGTGATGATGTGAGGGATAAAATACTCCTATTGTTGTGGCGGGCTTGGTATCTCCGGGATGACATTGTGCATGGAAGGGGTAAGGAGTCCATTTCAGCTTCTGTAGTGTTCTTGCTCCGGTATGAACAAGAAGTGTACAAAGCGAAGGACAAGCCAGAATTAGCTATGAACACATGCGGCCTACACCTCTTTGGAGATCAGCAAGGAAAACAACCAGAATTAAGAACCAACAAATGGAGTCCACCACCAGCAGGAATGGCAAAGCTAAACACCGATGCGGCTTTTGAGCCAAACACTGGATTAGGCACCGGGGGAGCCATTGCTAGGAATAACCTGGGTCAGGTCTACCTGTCGATGGGGTGTACTCTGAACCAGTGTGCATCAGTGGAGGAAGCCGAGGGACTAGCGATGCTGCAGGGTTTGCGGGAAATGGCCAAATATTACAATGGGCCAATACAGGTGGAGGTGGACTGACTGTTTCTGTCCAATGCTCTAAGAACGGGTGCTACGAACAAATCAAGCCTGTTTCCCATTGTCGCAGATATTAAAACAGCGTTGGCGGGCTTCAGTGAGTACAAGATAGGTTGGGTCAGGAGGGAACAGAACAAATTAAGTAGCCCACAGCATAGCAAGCCGGACAAAGAGCACTGGGGACTTCGTACAATTGGGTTCAGTGCCAGATGATTTGTCAGATATCCTGGCTGATGATTGTAATGGCTTGGTTTAACCCTTTTGGGTAATGCTAAAAAAAAAGAAATCCCTGATTTTATTTCTCATTTGCTTGCAAATGACAAGTTGATTATGTGAGGAATAAAATCTACAAAAAAAAAACTTCATTTTAGTCTATTCAGGGCGGAGGGCGGGCAAGCGTGCGCGACCGGGAAACCAGGCAACGCCGCCGGCTGCTGCTGGCCGTGGTGATGATGGTGGTGGTGACCGCCGCCGTGCTGTTGTTGATGGTGGTGGTGGTCGCCGCCGTGATGATTGCTGTGCGTCATCGACGAAGATGTATCCGGCATCGAGACATGATGATGGTCGTGCGTCATCGGTCCGCGCTAGCTGGCTGGAGATCGATGGAAAGTACGTAGGTTTGTAATAGTATCCGTGCGTAGTACTAGATGGAGTAGTATATAGTTTTGTCCGGTCATGGAGGGGCGATGGTGGTGACGTGCCTTCGAATTATTTCAATGGTTGTAGTCATCGCTAGGTGGTCACTAGACTTGCATGTAATCTTTGTTACTACTTTGTACTGCAATGACAGTTGATGATATATTTTTAGCTCGGAATATATTGTTGCTTTCCCTGATCATCGTAGCGAGGAATATATTTCTAGCTCGATCGATTTGCTAGCATAAATTGCAGTTTTTCTTTCGCAAGGAAGCATAAATTGTAGAGTTACACCAAGGTCTCACGTGATAATAGTCATGACTACCGCGTCGTCGAGCCCGTGCTAACTAATCTGCTGGGTGCTGGCTCCATGCGTGTCCTCCATGTCATCAAAGCAATCTCCACGCTCCCGTCGACCTACCGCCGGTTGAACACGAATACATAGAGGAGGATGCCCACCACGATCACGATCACGGTGATCGCACACTGCACCACAACCAAAAAGAGCACCATCGATCGAATATGGTATTAGCTATTGATTATTCCGTGGTTATCGAAATTAATTTGACTAACCACGCAAGATGCATGCCCGCGCACGTGGAAACACGTGTGCGTGCGTACGTACGTACCCAGACGGCTCTGAAGCGGTCGTCGGCGTCGCAGCAGTCGTCGTCGTCGTCCGTCGTGGGCTCGAGGACTGCTGCTCCTACCCTCGTAGATGCCAGGGCGGGGGACGGGTCCGCGTACGGGACCGGGAAACCCGGCAAGGCCGCCCGCTGCTGCTGGCTGTCGTCATCATGGTGGTGATGACCGTGGTGATGATGGTGGTGGTGGCCGCCGCCGCCGCCTTGATGATGGCTGTGCGTCGTCGTCGGCGATTCTGCTGGTATAGAGATATGATGATGGGTGTACGTCACCGCTGAATATGCGGCCGGCACCGAGACGTGATGATGGTCGTGCGTCATCGTCGGCGCTAGCCGGAGATTATCGATGGAAAGTAGGTACTACTTACGGTGGATTGGCTGCCTCTCGCCCGCTGGCTCGCTCGTGCTCGTACGTGTGAGAGCTCGACGGTGCCCTGGCGTTGGATTTATCACTTGCGTCCAATATGTATACAGAGTAGGTCCATGACTCCGTGTAAGAGTCGGTCTGCACTGCACGTACGATCGACCTGAATTCCAAGGAGTTGTAGCATCCGTGCGTAGCACTAGTAGGATAACTACTGTAGAGTTCGCATCGGACTCATGAACGCGGGACTAGGTTTTCAGGCCTGATCCGGAACTCTGCCCTTCATGAATGTACTGCATCGGAAGCGACCTGCCCTATCCCCGCGAGGTAGAGAGCAACAAACCACCCAATCAACAAACGCGATCCCACCAGCCGCCCTGAAGCAGCTGCTCCGCGCAAACTGGCCCTCTCGTGTGTGCAGGCCAGGGTAAACGAGCAGCCGGCTGTGGAAAACACGGGCGGGTGAGCATCTCTCCACTGGACGACGCGGCACACAAAGGGCAAGGCCAACAGGCCATCCGGGCAGCACATAGGCGAGGGAAACAGGGCAACATGGATGGTGGTCAGTTGGTTTGCCTTGATATTATCTGCCATGGCATGCGCTTGAGTGCACTGCGCGCCCACCTGCACTGACAACCGGCCCATACCAACCGAACACACAACTGCGACTGGCAAGATCACCAAGTGCTCAACCACAGACCAAAACTCCCCGTTTGGTCGACGGCACCGCCTCCGCGACCAAACCCGAGCACACCAAGCCCGCCGCCGCGTGCTGGCCAGGCCAAACCTAACCTCACCGCCCAAGATGAGCCACAGGAATCTACTCCCTCCGTTCTGATTTACTCGTCTGAACTAAAACCACGACGAGTAAATCAGAACGGAGAGAGTACACCGATGGCTCATCGATCCCGTCCGAAAAGACGAGCTCGAGGTGGATCGAGCCCCGGAAGAACAAGTCTCTGGCCCGGGTGTCTTAAACACGGAGGCACTATAAAAAGACCCGGGCACACCCTGCGCACCAAACCTTGCATCACTCGGCTCCCAGCTATCACAGAACAATGACCGACTGTTGATGTTGCGGACCGAACAGCCCAGCAGCAAATGTCTGACGAAAAGCCGGGCGAACACGCGCATCCAACTCGTGTGAACGAATCAGCCCGGCAGGGGGCAGCGAAACCCAAAACTGCTAGGATAGACAAACACAACATGCAGACAACTAGCGCTGCCGCCTACGAGAAAATTTTGTTTAACACGCTATAGCCTAGAGAAAATTTTATTGCTGATTTGTTTGCCAAGTATGTTCGTGCCCAATGTGCACTAGTAGAAAAATGGGCTTTTGTCCTGGTTGGTAAGGCCCTTTAGTCCCGGTTTTTGAACCGGGACTAAAGGGCCGTTACTAATGCCTTTCCCCTTTAGTCCCGGTTCTTACACGAACCGGGACTAAAGGCCGCAGCCACGTGGAGCTCCACCTTTAGTCCCGGTTGGAATGATTAAAGGTTAGAGGTTAAAATAATTCAGAAATTTGAAAATAAAAAAAATTCAAAAAAAATCAATAAAATTTTCCGAACGGTCACCCATCTCCCCTTTAGTCCCGGTTCTTACACCAACCGGGACTAAAGGAAATTTTATGATTTTTTTTGAAATTTTTTTTGATTTTCAAATTTCTGAATTATTTTAACCTCTAATCTCTAATCATCACCCCTCATCACTGCTCAATTTATCCTCTAATCTCTAATCACCCCTCATCATTTTAAATCATCTAACTTCCCGAACGGTCACCCATCTTCCCACTCCCCCAGCCTGAGCACGCTTAACTTCTGGGTTCTATTCTCCCTCGTTTCCAAGTCTGCACTTGTTGTTTTCCTGACAATAGTAAGATGTCAATCCTATTAACCCTCAGGAATTTTGCTTGAGCATGAAGTGACACATTTCACTGTTTGAGTTTGAAACTATTGTTTTAAAAAACAATAATTATTTAGTAACACTAATATTTCTTGAATAATTAGTTTGACCATTGTTTGACCACAGTTTGACCAGATTTGACCAAAATTCAAAATAACTGAAATAATTATTTAGTAACACTAATATTCTAGAATAATTAGTTTGACAACAGTTTGACCAGATTTGACCAAAATTCAAAATAACTGAAATAATTATTTAGTAACACTAATATTCTAGAATAATTAGTTTGACCACAGTTTGAAATTTTTTCGATTTTTTCCACTCTAGATCTTAAAAGCCCCGTAACTTTTTTCTGTTAGGTTTTTGAGGATTTTGAAAAGGATTAACGGGGTTCCCCCCGTTAAATTCGGATGTAATTTTTCGAGTAGATGATTTTTCATATAAAAAACTTTTTCATCCGAGTTCGTATGCAAAAGTTATGCCCATTTTACAAATTCCAGAGGGATTTTGCAAATAAAGTCGAAATTCATATTTGTTAATTTTTCCAACAACTAGACCACATAACACATGGGAAACTTATTTTATTTTATTTTTTGACATTTCCATCATTTTTTTTGTTTTTTC
>NW_025228039.1:6521-9665 GCF_018294505.1 Triticum aestivum
TGAACCGGTACTAATGCCTCAAAGCCCATTAGTACCGGTTGGTGGCACCAACCGGGACTAAAGGTCAAACCTTTAGTCCAAACCTTTAGTCCCGGTTGGTGCCACCAACCGGGACTAATGGGCATCACACCCTTTAGTCCCGGTTCGTGGCACCAACCGGGACTAAAGGGCCCAGGTGAACCGGGACTAATGCCTTAGCCGCACGAACCGGGACGAATGCTCACATTAGTCCCGGTTCGTGACTGAACCGGGACTAATGTGAATACTGCCCTGTGACCAAAGCCCTGTTTTCTACTAGTGATGATCTGGCAACGGAAAAGCCTGTTTGGTTGTCAACCCCCTTTTTTTTGCAAAATAGTTCGTCAACCCTATTGCAAAGAAAATCTTACGACTCAACCTTGTTGGGGTTGAACGGGCGACTCTCATGTTAAGATCTAGTAGGGCATTTCCTTTGATACATGCCATTGTCGATTCTCTCGGCTATGACAAGTGTGTTTATGTCTTGCGTACTTATTTCTTTTCGTGCATACCATAGCTGACCAGGAATATGTGGTTCCAAAAAGGTCGAGCCCACACTACCGTGATCGTGATGACGCCCAACAGTTGTGGTACTGTTTGTGCCGGGATTTGCCTCGTTAAAATAGCGGATGTCGGCGCGGCCAAGCGGCTGGGTGTATCAATGTAGGCGCCAGAGTTTGTTTCTCGGCTGACGTGAGTATTTAATAGTGGCGGACGGATATACGTGCAGCCCATTTGAATGCAGTAGATATTCGTCCCAGCCCATGATTAACATAGTAAGTGGTGCATCGAGTAACTTTTGCTATATCTCCACCCCATGATTATCGTAATGAGGGTTCTATTTCTACAACGATAGCCTTTCACTGAACATTGCCCGCAGAAATTGTTATTACACCTCGGTCTCAGATGATAATAGTGGTGACTACTGCACATGATATAGTATCAAGTTCTCATATGGCAACCAAGTTAATTTACTCTATTCAAATTAAACTAGCTAGTACTGCCTACTGGTAGCAGTACAATATAGTGTATGTACTTGCTAGGACGTCCCCCTCCCAAGTATAAGTAGTAATATGCTGGCTCCATGCATGCCATCAAAGGTATTTCCAGTTGCTCACGAATATATAGATGATGTTGGCGATGACGCCCACCACCAACAGGCCGATCACACACTACACCACAAGCAACAAGAGAACGGTCAATCGAATTAGTTATTAATTATTCCAATGTTATTGAAATTAATTCGACTTACCATGCAAATACGTTCCCGGTGGTCATTTTGTCGCGGTTGGAGTTGGCCCGCGTGGGCTGGAGGGCCGGCGTCACTGCCGTCGTCGACGCCAGCACTAGTAGAAAACTGGGCTTTGATCACAGGGCAATATTCACATTAGTCCCGGTTCAGTCACGAACCGGGATTAATGTGAGCATTGGTCCCGGTTCGTGCGGCCAGGGGCCTGCCGGGCCTCGTGGGGGCATTGGTCCCGGTTCGTCCGGCCCCTTTGGTCCCGGTTGGTGGGACAAACCGGGACCAATGGGCCACGCTCCTGGCCCACCACCCTTTAGTCCCGGTTCATACCACAAACCGAGACTAAAGGGCTGGTCCTAGTTGCGGCAAGTGTTTAGTCCCACCTCGCCAACCGAAGGGCGCTCACACCAGTTTATAAGCCCGTCCCTCTATGCCTTGTTGAGCTTCTCTTAAAGTGAAAATAGATGCCCTTATACAGGGAATTTCACCTAAATTCACAGTAAATTGAAATTTACTGTGAATTTAGGTTTAATTTTCTCTATAAGCACATCTATGTTCATTTTTTTATATTTATAAAATAAATAAACCTTAATAAAATAAATAAAAATAAAATAATTAAAGTAAAATACATAAGTAATTAGAAATAAAATAAATAAGTTTTTTGTTGTAAGTAGAAACAAAACAAAACAAATAAAGCAAAAGAGAAAAAAAACACGAGCCATCAACTCCATAACCGCCATATCTGGGATAGAGAAGGGCGATCCCTTGGAGTGGGATTCACATACAGTTGCCCGTAACATCTACCATTCGAGCCTAGCAGGTGGAACTCGGATCTGTCAACAGTGTCAAAGCGGCAAATAGCAGGCGGAGGAGAAGCCACCGATGTCATGTGTAGATCCCTTCTAGGTCTTCGGATCGTGCTATTACAGCAATTTGGTTGGTTGATCCCAAAAAAAAGGAATTTGGTTGGTTTTTTTGAAGCCCTAGCTTGTTGTGCCGTCCTATTCTCTCAATGCAATTTAGCAAATGCTACTACAGTACGTAAAGGGCACAAAGAAAAAGCACGCAGTGAAGGAAAATACCTCCATATCAAAGCTGCTACTTATCTTGTTGGTTATCAGGATGTGGATATGTAGAATTTTCTCTAGCCACGGCAACAGACATGCATTCATCGAGGGGGTTCACTACAGAACAAAATAAATGCTGACGTTAGTTGTTGAGGGTATGTTTGACATCCCTGAGAGACTAGATAATAAAAAGATGAATCGTTAAACCTGGATGAACAAAGACGCTACCAAGTGGATGAATCTGATGGCCTGTCCTCCCTTGAAGATCATGCGTCCTCCCTTGAAGGCGCCACCAGGGCCATGGACGCCTCATACACCACCACCGACGTGTTGTAGTGATGAGGTATCGTGCAGGATCTGACACAGGATCACCTTCAGGCAAGATGAATAGGTCTTCAGGGGCACGACGGCAGCGGCGGCGCCATGGCCGGGACTGGTGACGACGGCGGCGGCGAGCGAGCGGGAGGGTGGTGGTGGCTGCGTGCGAGTGGGAGGCCGGAGGATCACCACTCATTGTGCTCGACATATCACTACAAGAAACCTGTTAATCCATGACGGATTTCTAATGACATTTTTGGAAACTCTCATCGATGACCTGGTAAAACCCCACAAGCCCGGTGAAAGCCCGCTAAAGCCCGTCTAACCGTTCCCGTATAAAAACTTAACCCTAAATTCCCTCCTCGGCCCCTGCATCGTGTCCCACAGCACGTCGCCACCCCTCGTCCCTCCCACAGCTCGTAAACCTTAATAAAATAAAATAAAATAAACTATAGTAACTACAATAAATAAACCTTAATAAATTAAGTAAAAATA
>NW_025228039.1:9985-12065 GCF_018294505.1 Triticum aestivum
TTTTTTCTGGCCGGTGAGGGGGGGCATTTGGGTGCTCTAGCTCACCTCCTATGCACATGAGGTGTTCGATGAAATGTCTGAGCCACACTAGTTAATCTTTGTCCTCTCGAAACTCGACCTCCGAGCTCCATTTTCCCCGAGATTTGTCTAGGTTTAGCGGTCCGTCACGTCCCATCCCCGTCTTCACCGCCGTCGATCGCCCGCGCCGATCTCGTCGCCAGCACCACCGTGGTGAGCCTCTTGTTCTTATCTTCTTTCTGAAAGGAAAAAATTCTTACTTTAGATAGTTACTTGTCTAATTTTGTTACTTTTATTATTCCTTCTTATTACATAGTGCGATGGTTTTGGTATCCGCCCCCGTCGGCCCTCGTCCTGTCTATGATTCGGATGTGGTATATATTATCTTTTTATAACTATTTGGTTCATTTATTGTTTATGCCAAATATACCGACCAACGTGACATAGATTTTATTTATCTAGGAGGTGGTTGAACCGGAAATTCTAACCGACCCTATTGTCGAGAGGTTAAATTTAGTTGAAGAAGAAAACAATTACTTGAAGGAAAAAATAAAAAAATGAGGAGGAGAAGATGATATTGGAGTTGCATGTTGCGGATGTCGTCGATGATCACAAGATCAAGATGGATGCAATGCGCTTGAAGATTAGAAAGATTAGAAAATATGCCATTCATACCGAGGCTTGGTATCATTATGCCGTTGGATCAATTGTTACCTTGGTTGCGATTATGATCACATTTGTTTTCGCATTGAAATGTTTTACATAGTTTCAATGTATGGTTTAATTAATTAGATGCTCTGGAGAGCTATATATATGTTGTTAGATGAGAACTATGTATGTACTTTGGTTCTAATGTGATGATGAAGTTCTATTAATTTGGTCACTTAATTATCTATTCATGATGTTCTGTAATGGTTTTTGACACACTTAATTATATATAATGCACGCAGATGAACCAGCAATGGATGTACGGTGACAGACACACCTCCGAGTACATTAACGGCGTGCATGATTTTTTCGAAGTGGCTGAGGCAAACAAGCAGAATGGTTTTATGTGTTGTCCATGCCCTATATGTGGGAATACGAAGTCTTACTCTGACCGGAAAATCCTTCACACCCACCTGCTTTACAAGGGTTTAATGCCACACTATAATGTTTGGACGAGGCATGGAGAAATAGGGGTTATGATGGAAGACGGCGAAGAAGAAGAGGACGATGACAACTATGTGCCCCCTGAATACGGTGATGCTGCAACGGGGGAAGCTGCTGAAGATCAAGAGGAACCAGACGATGTGTTCAATGATGCTGCAAGGGGGGAAGCTGCTGAAGATCAAGAGGAACCAGTGCCCGATGATGATGATCTCCGCCGGGTCATAGTCGATGCAAGGACACAATGCGAAAGTCAAAAGGAGAAGCTGAAGTTCGATCACATGTTAGAGGATCACAAAAAAGGGTTGTACCCCAATTGCGAAGATGGCAACACAAAGCTCGGTACCGTACTGATATTGCTGTAGTGGAAGGCAGCGAATGCTGTGCTTGACAAAGGATTTGAGAAGCTATTGAAAATATTGAAGAAGAAGCTTCCAAAGGATAACGAATTGCCCGACAGTACATACGCAGCAAAGAAGGTCGTATGCCCTCTAGGATTGGAGGTGCAGAAGATACATGCATGCCCTAATGACTGCATCCTCAACCGCGGTGCGTACAAGGATCTGAACGCATGCCCGGTATGCGGTGCATTGCGGTATAAGATCAGACGAGATGACCCTGGTGATGTTGACGGCAAGCCCCCCAGGAAGAGGGTTCCTGCAAAGGTGATGTGGTATGCTCCTATAATACCACGGTTGAAACGTCTGTTCAGAAACGAAGAGCATGCCAAGTTGATGCGATGGCACAGTGAGGACCGTAAGAAAGACGGGAAGTTGAGAGCACCCGCTGACGGGTCGCAGTGGAGAAAAATCGAGAGAAAGTACTGGGTTGAGTTTGCAGCTGACCCAAGGAACGTATGGTTTGGTTTAAGCGCGGATGGCATTAATCCTTTCGAGGAGCAGAGCAGCAATCA
>NW_025228039.1:13462-16491 GCF_018294505.1 Triticum aestivum
AGCACCTAGCCCGTGACTCTATGTATGTATAACCTTCCTCCTTGGATGTGCATGAAGCGGAAGTTCATTATGATGCCAGTTCTCATCCAAGGCCCTAAGCAACCCGGCAACGACATTGATGTGTACCTAAGGCCATTAGTTGAAGAACTTTTACAGCTGTGGAATGGAAACGGTGTACGTACGTGGGATGAGCACAAACATGAGGAATTTAACCTGCACGCGTTGCTGTTTGTAACCATCAACGATTGGCCCGCTCTCAGTAACCTTTCAGGACAGACAAACAAGGGATACCACGCATGCACGCACTGTTTAGATGACACTGAAAGTATATACCTGGACAAAAGCAGGAAGAATGTGTACCTGGGCCATCGTCGATTTCTTCCGACCAACCATCAATGTTGAAAGAAAGGCAAGCATTTCAAAGGCGAGGCAGATCACCGGAAGAAGCCCGCCATGCGTACCGGTGATCATGTACTTGCTATGGTCAACGATTTACACGTAATCTTTGTAAAGGGTCCCGGCGGACTAGCTGTTCCGAATGACGCTGAGGGACACGCATCCATGTGGAAGAAGAAATCTATATTTTGGGACCTACCCTACTGGAAAGAGTTAGAGGTCCGCTCTTCAATCGACGTGATGCACGTGACGAAGAACCTTTGCGTGAACCTGCTAGGCTTCTTGGGCGTGTATGGGAAGACAAAAGATACACCTGAGGCATGGGAGGACCTGCAACGTTTGCACGAAAAAGACGGCATGCCTCCGAAGCAGTATGAAGGTCCTGCTAGCTACGCTCTTACGAAAGAAGAGAAAGAAATCTTCTTTGAATGCCTGCTCAGTATGAAGGTCCCGACTGGCTTCTCGTCGAATATAAAGGGAATAATAAATATGCGAGAGAAAAAGTTCCAGAACCTAAAGTCTCATGACTGCCACGTGATTATGACGCAACTGCTTCCGGTTGCATTGAGGGGGCTTCTACTGGAAAACGTCTGATT
Source organism: Triticum aestivum (assembly GCF_018294505.1). Classification (NCBI taxonomy): domain Eukaryota; kingdom Viridiplantae; phylum Streptophyta; class Magnoliopsida; order Poales; family Poaceae; genus Triticum; species Triticum aestivum. The sequence goes on from NW_025228039.1 coordinate 14,455, forward strand.
AGCCATTGTGAAGCTATGTGCATTCCTCAATGCAATCTCTCAGAAGGTGATCGATCCAGAAATCATACCAAGGCTAAGGAGTGATGTGGCGCAATGTCTTGTCAGTTTCGAGCTGGTGTTCCCACCATCCTTCTTCAATATCATGACGCACATCTTAGTTCATCTAGTCGACGAGATTGTCATTCTGGGGCCCGTATTTCTACACAATATGTTCCCCTTTGAGAGGTTCATGGGAGTCCTAAAGAAATATGTCCGTAACCGCGCTAGGCCAGAAGGAAGCATCTCCATGGGCCATCAAACAGAGGATGTCATTGGATTTTGTGTTGACTTCATTCTTGGCCTTAAGAAGATAGGTCTCCCTAAATCGCGGTATGAGGGGAGACTGACTGGAAAAGGCACGCTTGGAGGGGGGGACTCAATAATATGCAGGGACGGATATTCTTGGTCTCAAGCACACTACACAGTTCTACAGAACTCTACCTTGGTGACCCCGTATGTCGATGAACACAAGAACAGCCTGCGCTCCAAACACCCGGAGCAGTGTGACGACTGGATTACATGTGAACACATCAGGACTTTCAGCAGTTGGTTGGAAACACGTCTGAGAGGTGACACCACTGTTTGTGATGAGTTGTACTCGTTGTCCAGGTGACCATCTTCGACTGTATTGACTTACAAAGGATACGAGATAAATGGGAATACATTTTACACGATCGCCCAAGATCAAAAGAGCACCAACCAAAACAGCGGTGTCCGCTTTGATGCAGCAACCGAGAGGGGAAAGGACACATATTATGGTTACATAATGGACATTTGGGAACTTGACTACGGACATGATTTTAAGGTCCCTTTGTTTAAGTGCAAATGGGTCAATCTGTCAGGAGACGGGGTACAGGTAGACCCACAGTACGGAATGACAACAGTGGATCTGAACAATCTTGGGTACACTGACGAACCGTTCGTCCTAGCCAATGATGTGGCACAGGTTATCTATGTGAAGGACATGTCTACCAGACCTGAGGAAAAGAAAAGATAAGGAAGTGAATACATCATACGATGAGCCAAAGCGCCACATAGTTCTTTCAGGAAAAAGGGACATTGTGGGAGTGGAGGGCAAGACAGACATGTCTGAAGATTATGAAAAGTTTCATGAAATTCCTCCCTTCAAAGTCAAGGCTGACCCAAGCATCCTGATAAACGATGAAGATTATCCATGGTTACGGCGCAATAAGCAAATGACACAAGCGAAGAAAAAGTGAAGACTTTCTCCCGCAACTATTATGATGATACCATGCCAACTTTGTAATAGACGAGTATGATACCATTGTCCGTTTTGTATAAGAAGTGCATCTAGTTTTTGCCGTAACCCTCTCAACTTTCTTGCACATGCTATGTGGATGAAATGATGATACCATGCCAACTTTCAACCTTCTCAGAGTTCATTTGAAATGCTTTTCAATTTTAGGGTCTTATAGCTCAAAATAATTAGTAAATGCATGAAAAATAACAGGCCAAAAATTAAAAATTATGCCACCTACTGGGCCACCACGGCCTGAATACGATTAGAAACCCATCCATGGGCCAGGATTCAGGCCCGCAGAAGGTCCAGTAGGCCCACAGGCATGTAGAGAGAGGTTAGGCCCGTAAGCCTGCTTTAGAGAGGAGCTCGATAGCTCAGGCGCACCGCACCTTATAAACAGGTGCAGCTCTCTCTCAGCTAGCGAGGTGGGACTAAACTCACCACCACGCCGCTGTGCAAGGCCATTGGTCCCGGTTGGTGGCACGAACCGGGACCAATTCCACCCTTTGGTCCCTATTGGTGCCACGAACCGGTACTAATGAGGCTGTGGCCCCACGAGCACCTTTAGTACCGGTTTGTGGCACGAACCGGTACTAGAGTTTCTTACTAAGCAGTTTTTTAGTCCCACCTCGCTAGATGAGAGGCACTACGAGCGGTTTATAAGCCCTGAGTGCAGAGACGATGAAGAAGAGGCGCAATGCTCACGTTGCTTACCTTCAAGCCTTGAGGAATAAGGT
>NW_025228039.1:16502-20582 GCF_018294505.1 Triticum aestivum
CCAGAAGCCTGCTATAGAGAGGAGTTCGAAACAGCAGCCGCGCCGCGGCATTTAAACTGGTGCGGGCGCCCCTCGGCTAGCGAGGTGGGACTAAACTTTTGGCCGCGATGCGGACAGCAAAAAAATTGTTGGGGCGCTGCCCGCTGGGCCCTCCAACCCTCGGGTTTGCAAATACAGGCCCAGAAGGGCTAGAGGGCTCAACGGGCAGCGCGCCAAAGTTAGGCCCAGAAGCCTGCTATAGAGAGGAGTTCGAGACAGCAGCCGCAGCGGGGCTTATAAACCACTCCGAGCCCCTCTCAACTAGCGAGGTGGGACTAAACTTTTGGCCGCGACGCGGGCAGCAAGAGGCCTTTGGTACCGGTTGGTGCCACCAACCGGGACCAAAGGCCGCCGCTTCCCGCCCTTTGCGCTGCTGAAAAGGGACCTTTGGTCCCGGTTGGTGGCACCAACCGGGACTAAAGGGTGGCATTGGTCCCGGTTGGTGCCACGAACCGGGACCAATGCCCTTGCTATATAACCAGGACTTGTGAAAATTTCACATCTCCCTCGCCTCCCTCGCCAGTTGCCCCCGCCGCCAGGCTGCCCAAATCGCTCGCGCGCTCCTCGTCGCCGTCGCCGCCGCCGGCCGCCATCCCCACTACTAGAAAAAGGCTTACTAGTGGCGCACCAGTTTTGCCTTCTAATGGCGCACTACTGGTGCGCCACTAGCACCACGCCACTAGTATTTTGTACTAATGGCGCACCAGGCAGTGCGCCATTAGTATAGGCCACGGTGCGCCATTAGTGTGCCTCCCAGTGGGCATGTGCTTTGCCATACTAATGGCGCACTGCTGGGTGATGCGCCATTAGTATGCTTTGGCATACTAATGGCGCACATTTGGGTGATGCGCCATTAGTATGTATATTAGGGATTTTTTTTTCTTTTCTAATATTTGCACAGATTACAAAATATATTATTGGACAGAATATAAACAGCACCACACAGCAACAGCAGATTCATCGAATACAATAGAAGATTAGTCTCCGAATACAATTCATCATATAAGTCTCCGAATTCAAAAGACCGAACAAAGATAGAACATTACAAGTCTCGAGACCGCGAGTAGCGAGTTTGTCGAAAGTAATACTAATCCTAACAAGTCCTACTAATCATCATCATACAACTTCTACTCGTTATTAAGGACCTAAAATACCCTATTTAAGGTAAAATAGCATAAAACAATATAGACCATGACTCTCCATTATGGAGAATGGAGATCATCCTGTCTCCAATTCTTGCGCGGCGCTTCCTTTTGCTTCCAAGAACCTCCTTACGACTGTCCATACATTTTTTCCATTCTCTGATTAGCATGTCTCCACTTCTTCTAGAAATCCGGTATGGACAGTTGAGATTCGTAGGATGACCTGGATATAAGTTCAAAACTTGAAGGCTGCCATTCTGATACATCAAATGAGGCACACAATCCTCTGGGATTCTCTGTTGAAAAATATAGTAATAACTTCATAGTTAGCAATGATGTACTAGTTTTAGAAGTATGCAAAAGATGCACGGATGTCGTAATAGTAAAAAATCTTACCAGGGTATCTCCATGGTAGTTACCGTAGTTCAACACGTGCACTAGTGGCATGTATTGACCATAATGTTGAGGAGTTTGATTGTAGATATTGTGATTCTCAAGATCAGTACAAAATCCGACCAGATGATTTTTCTCCTGATAAGTTAACTCGGAGCCATCGGTGTAGTGGGTTTTGTCTACCATTTTCCGCACATTTTTTGAACAATCAAAATAAGCTGTTAATGGAAATAAGCTGTCAACTATTTTGAAATAAACAATATAGATTAGTTAATAATTAACTATGTTTGACAAACTCACATAGCGGTAGAACTGGAGGCGTATCCACAAGGACCCAAATGTCCATATTGTCTTGGTCGATGCCAGGATCACCAAGATCCATGGTGACAAGCATACCCTCATCAAAATCATACATCTTGCAAAATGCTTCCCAATTTTTGCAACCAAAATGGGTTACGCTCTCAGCATTATACAGATTTACTTCAAAATCCACATCATGATGTGTCCTTAGGTGAATTTTCTTCGTTTCAAAATTTTCATGATCTTCAAAATCCATCCTCTCCAAGACATAGCGTCTTGCATGGCATGGGATAAACTATACTCGAATTGTAAAAGATGAAATTACACGTTGAAATAGTTGAAGTCATGCTTAATTATGAAAAAAACACTTGTCGTCGTTGCGTACCGTTTCAACTTCGAAGGTCTCCTCGAGCTTAATGCTGAAGCGCCGATCATCGTCCAGGTGAGGCCTGTCGCACAGACCTCGACCGTCGTGGCAGCAGTCGCACTCCCCCGAGAGACTTTCGTCGTCCGATGACGACATTTCCTATGTTCATAATTCAAAACTACATCATCTCTGTTGGGTCCAATAAGATAATACACAGTGTGGTGAAAACACGCCCATCCAAATAGAATATGTGGTATGGGCTTTTTTAGTAGGTCATCCTACCAGATTAGGGTTTATCGATGACGAGCAACTGACATTAGTAATAACTATGAGTAGATATCACACTTCTATATGTATAACACAAGAGGCAGTTGATCCTACTTAATTATGTACTAAGATACCCCGGCCCATGCATTAGTCGGAAGTGCCCCATATGTCCTATTTTTAGCAAAGTCATGCTAAAATTCACGGAAAATTTCAGCATGACCTTTGCTGAAAATAGGACATATGGAGTACCCGAATTTGCCGGAACGGAAGTTAATCGACATTCCGGCAAACTCAAGGGCCTCTCGGGGTACCTGCAAAATCATCACGACACGATGGTCGGAGACAAAACCCAGCAAACTAGCACCACAATGTGCCTCTACTTTCATATGGATGAAAAGGCCACAGACCATATGGTCCTCTACTAGCATATCTTCAACACTCCAATTTCTTTCAGTTTTGGCAGTTTATGTGCCTTTGGTAAGCATTATATTACAAAAAAACAAGATATGCAGTACTATACAATATCCATAACCAGAAAACAAGACATGCATAGGCTATATTTGAAACAAGATATTCTGCCACATCACAAAATACTACTACTACTGTTGCATATGATTCATGCCCTAAGCACAATATACTACTACTACTGCTGCATCATATCATAGGAAATAACTGCCACTGATATCATTCCAGCCTCTCAAGTGGAAGATGACCCAGCTAACTGAATTTAGTTTCAGTAAGGTTTTCAGTAAAGCCAAATTAATTGCCACTGATATCATTCCAGCCTCTCAAGAGGCTTGACTATATGTCTGTGTTCTGTCTACTCCATTGTCTCTAGCTAACCCTGGCATCTACACTGATGACTGATTTGCTAAGCTTTTGGGAGACTGTGTGTATAGAGCTTCGACTAAAAAGAAGAACCATGCTCAGTGTTATGGCCTTCCAGAACATCTGAATTTGTGTGAGGAGCGAACTGCTCCGATCTGCAGTGACACCACCCTTCACTTCTACATTAATATTGCTTGAGATAATGAGAAATGAGACTTGCTTGAGATACCATATGAAAGTGATGAACTTGACAGTTGACACAGATGCAACCTCATATAAAATATGTGTTGGAAACACTTGAGCTTTATTACAAAGTAGAAAATTTTGCAACATAACCACTTATATTCACTGAAATAAACACTGAGATAATCACCACTTATATTCATCAACATAACCACTGCCAATCAGAGATGGGGGACAGGGGAGAGGGAGGGCGGACGCCGCCAGCCGGAGGGGCGGGAAGGGGATGAGCATACCTGCGCTGGACGCAGGTGGGTAGGGCTGGAGCTCGCCCCGGTTCTGCTCGATGATGGAGTTCGTCCGATCCTGCAGAGAGAAGGGAAGGTGGAGGAGTCAGGAGGGAATGCAGGGGAGGAGGGAGGTCGAGGTGGACGCCGGCGGGTCAGGAGGGATTTACCTGGCCGCCGCTCGATTTGGCGCGTGGAAGATGAGGTGGGGCGGCGGGTAGACGCGGGGCGCTGGCGCGGGGGAGCTGCAGTGGTGGGGGGCGCGGGGGCGGCGGTG
>NW_025228039.1:21918-22738 GCF_018294505.1 Triticum aestivum
GCGGCGGCGGTGGAGCGGGGGAGGGTGCGGTGGGTCGGCGGCGGCGGCGGAGCAGGGAAGGGTGCGGTGGGTCGTCGGCGGCGGTTGGAGCGGGGGAGGGTGCGGGGGGTCGGCGACGGCGGCCGGTGGAGCGGGGTAGAGGGTGCGGGGGATGCTTGGCGGCGAGGGGGACCAGATCTGGCGAGGTGGGATAGCGATCGAGATGGAGGGGATCGAGATCAAAGTGTCCATGAAATATACACTAATGGCGCACCGTCGGACAGTGCGCCATTACTAGCTTAAACTAGTAATGGCGCACTCTCCCCTGGTGCGCCATTAGCAGTTTTGCAAAAAAATAAAAAATAAAAAAAATATTGTAGTGGCGCACTATGTGGCTAGTGCGCCATTACTAGTTAGAACTAGTAATGGCGCACTGTGCCCTGGTGCGCCATTAGTATGTCTGGAAAAATAAAAATAAAAAAAAATTGTTACTAATGGCGCACCGTGTGTCTGGTGCGCCATTAGTGAACACTAATGGCGCACCAGCACATGGTGCGCCATTAGTGGCCATTCCATCTATATCCCTTTTCCTAGTAGTGCCTCGTCTCCCCGTGCCCCTGCCCCGCGCCCGAGCCCACGCCGGCCGCCGCCCCGTGCCCCTGCCCCGTCCCCGAGCATGCACGGCCGCGCCCCTGCGCCCTGGCCCGCCCCCACAATTGTCGTCGTCGCCGGCGCCCGCCCCCACTGCCGCCCCTGCCTCGACGCCGCCCCTCCTCCCCGTTCGGTCCGGCTCCGGCGACCCCCTTTCCTCCCTGTCCCCTCGACCCTCTTCATATAATTT
>NW_025228039.1:22946-29556 GCF_018294505.1 Triticum aestivum
ATATATTTTTTTTTCATATGCATATGTTGATTATATGGATGGATGGATGATGTATATGTTCATTATGTGGATGGATGGATGATGTATGCTTTTTTTCATATAATTTTTTTAGGCAGATTTTTAGAATTTTTTGTGTATGTATGTTATGTTTATATGTATGTATGTATGTTCATATATATGTATGTATGTTTATATGCAAAGCATATGCAAAGAAAATGTATGAATGGTCATATGCAAAGAAAAATGTATGTATGGTCATATGCAAAGAAAATGTATGTATGTATGTTCATATGAAAGAAAAATGTATGTATGTATGTTTATATGCATATGCAAAGAAAATGTATGTTCATATGCATATGCAAAGAAAACGTATGTTCATATATATGATGATATGTTCATATAAAAAGGAAAATAAGAAGAGGAAGAAAGGAGAAGAAGAGGAGAGGAAGAAGAGGAGAAATAAATAAGAAGAGGAAAAAAGAAGAAAAAGAAGAGGAGAAGAAGAAAGGAATAGAAGAGAAGAAGAAAAAATAGAAAAAATTCTATTTTTTCTTCTTCTCCTCTTTTTTTTCTTCGATCTTCTCCTCTATTCCTTTTCTTCTTCTCCTCTTTTCATTTCTTCTTCGTTTTCTTATGTTTTATCGGGTCTGTCGTCGTCGATATACCCCTCTCCCGATAACTTCAACACGAGGGGGGGGGTCGATATACCCCTCCTAGCCGATAATATTATTTTCCCATGTACGTATGTCGTCGTTGTCGATATAACCCCCTCCCGATAACTTCAACACGTGGGGGGGGTCGATATACCCCCTCCCCGATAACATTATTTTCCCATGTATGTATATCGTCGTTGTCGATATATATAACTCCCTCCCAGATAACTTCGACATGATGGACGGTCGATATTTATACCCCCTCTCAACCGTGATAACTTATACCACGGGAGCACCCCCCGGCCCTCTCGCTCGACCAAAACTCTCGAGGACACCCAAACCCTAGAAAAAAACGATGTCGGTCTCCTACCCCCTCCCGCCGCGCCCCTACCCTTGAAGCGTTGCCTAGGCCACCCCAAACCCGGAATAAGCTAGGTCTACGTTTGCACTAATATATCCACCTGCTGTCATGTTTGTGTAATAATTGCCATGTTGTAATATTTGCAGAAACAATGGAGCACGAACGAGATGAGCAAGCAGAAGAGGTGTTGGGGGACATAATCTTAGCCGGAGGTGATATCTTGTCGTATCTTAACGACAATGATGGTCTGGAAGAAGAGGGTGAAGAAGCAGGCTACGGTGATCGAAGAGTGGAGGAGGAGAGACATGATTATGATGGCTCCGGTGACCCAATGCTGGTGCAAGAAGGAGCCCGTGGTGACGGCTCTGGTGACCGAACAGAGTCCGGCCAGGTAAATATATTAGTTAAGCCTGTGTTGACTAGCTAATTGATGCATTCATTGTTTTGGTATGTACACATATTAATTAACACTCATCTTTCTTCTTTTTTCTAGCCCTCCGGATCGAGCACAACTCCGGTAAAGAGACGAGGCCCGAAGAGAAAGTTGCGCTAGGATGAAAGGTTTGAGATCACAGCAATCGCGCGCGACGGCCAACCGATTGAACCCCTCCGGACAAAGGATGCATTTGCTGCTCAGTGCGGGGTTCTAGTTAGGGACAAGATCCCGATCAGCATCCACCAATGGTATAAGCCTAAGAAGGAAGACCCTGAGGTGTCTTATGTCAATGATATGCAGAAAGATGATCTTTGGACTGAGCTGAAGGCAAATTTCACCCTACCGCCAGAGGAGGATCCAGAGAAGCCAGCTATAGAGCAATTAATCAAGTCGCATGCTCTTAAGAAGATGCCAGACCTATTCAGGAGGTGGAAGAATGAGCTGAAAACGTTTGTCGACAAAGAAGAGACACCAGAATTCATCGGCCGGTATGAGAAGATCAGAGATCACTGGCCCGCATTTGTGGCCCACAAGACATCGGAAAAGAGTAAGAAGATGTCAGCGACAAACAAGAAGAATGCTGCGAAGAAGAAGCTTCACCATCGCACGGGGTCAGGTGGCTACCTCAAAGCCTGACCTAAGTGGGCCAAGGCTGAGAATGATCTGCTTGAAAAAGGGATCGAACCACAGACAATGAACTGGACAGACCGTTGCCGGACTTGGTTCTTCGGGGCTGGCGGAACCTTGGACCCTGTATCAGGGAGGTGCGTTTGGACGAACGAGCTTTTGAGAATACCAGTCAAGAAGATTCAGCAATATATCGATAGAGCGCAGGAAGGGACGTTAGTTCCAGACAGAGAGAACGACGAGCTCACAATGGCCCTCGGGAATCCTGAGCACCCTGGACGGACACGAGGCACGCCAGGCTCCGTTCCGTGGAAGGCTGGTTTTCCGGACGCGGGCGGTTACAAAAGCCAGGAGAGGAGAAAAAAGTGGAGCAGATCCAAATTCAGAAGCTGCACGAAAGGGTTCAAGCGCTAGAGGAACGAGACGGCAATCGAGATGCCGAAATTGCCTCCGAAGCTACACCGCCATCTCAGCGGAGAAGAAGCGTGGCTTCCACCGAGCTGTTTCAGCTGGAGCATGCGGCTCCTGCTAGCTACCCCGTGGATGCTATCACGGAGTCTCAACATTGCCACCTTATGGCGGAATGGCAGAACTTCAAAGTCAAGGCGGCTGTTGGCTCTGTTTTACCTCCTGAACCCGGCGCAACCTACCACTGCCGGCCGATTCCAGAAGGATATGCTAGGGTGATGGTGGATGAAATAACGGAGGGATTTGAGGAGCTCCAGCTTGACCACCCTACCGGTGAAGGGGAGACTTGGCTGGGTTCTGCTCTGAAGACTCCATGCATATGGTGGAAGGAGCTCATCAAGCTTCCGAACTGGACGGCTCCGGCGAGTAAGGGCACTCCGCCTCCCCCTCCGCCTCCTCCTCCGCCTCCTCCTCCGGCGAGTGATCAGGGCACTCAGCCTCCTTCTCCGGCGCGTGGCGGCACTCCGCCTCCTTCTCCGCCAGCGCCGGCGTGCCAGAGCAGCCAGCCTCCTCCTTCTCCGCCTCGTCAGCAAGGGCGGAAGAGACCCGCCGCCGCTGCGGCTTCTCCGGCGCGTCGTAGTCCTTCTCCTCCGCCTCGTAAGCAAGGAAAGAAGACAGCCGCAGCCGCTCCGTCTGCTCTGCCGGCGTCTAGCAGTACAGCTGCCAGAGGCGGGAGGCAATACAGATTCGGTCCTTCTCTGAAGACTCCAGAGAAGTTACCATACGAGAGGACCGAGGAGGAGAATGCGAAGATCGTGCGAGCCGAAGTGAAGAACTTCTTTGAAGGGGTGAAAGCAAAGAAACATCCACCCCCGGAGGAGAAGGTAGATCCGGTGAAAGCAAAGCGCACTCTGGCTGCCCTGACAAAACCACCAAAGTCTCCGCCGAGAGGCAACTATGAGCGCATTCTTGCAAAGACATATGCCGAAGCGGAGCGGTCGGGAAGTACTGTCAGTGATAAAAGGTTAAAAGAACGACGAGCTGGGAAAAAAATTGCCCAGCTCGGCGAACAAGCGAACCAATCGTGCCCCCCGCTCAAGGTGTCAAAAGACATCATCGCTAATGATCCGAGTATGGTGCCCGGTTATAGCAATCTTGGAGATTACCTGCCCGACGATGTACATTATGAAATCATGGAGGTGGACGATCACAAATACCATTACGGGAAGCCTCTCGTCAAAGATGAAAGATCTCTAAGCACGATGATGCGAAGACTACATTATTGGTACATGAAAACCTGCAGAGAGTCTGATGGGATGGATACTTTGACGCTGAGAGTTAAACCGGAGCATGACCTCGTTGGAATTGATCCGCTGAATGTTCCATTTGAGGATTTCTTCCAGTTTTACAATCAAAAGGCCCTCGATAAAACAACGATCACTTGCTACTGTCTGTAAGTAGTACTACTTCTGTCATTAAGTCTCTCCATATAGGTCAACACTTTCATTGCATGTATTTATACTTATCCTCACTATATTATGCAGATTGAAGATCGCCGAATTGAAGAAAAGACAAATCGGTGATATTGGGTTCATTAACACAAATCTCATAGATGCATATACGGTTGAAAAACATCCCAAAGAAGCCGAGGCCAACTTGCTACAATCGTTGGTATTAAATCAAAACAAAGATAGAACACTCTTTCCTTACAACTTCAAGTGAGTGTTACTGTCTTGTGCATATTCGGTTTCCCTTATTAGTCCAGGTTATGGTAATGTAATTGATGACTTATGCATGCATGCGCAGCTTTCACTATATTCTCCTAGAGATTAAGCTTGAGCAGGGAGTAGTAACCGTCTTAGACTCGAGACGAAAAGATCCCCAGGACTATGCGAACATGACTCAAATGCTCGAGAAGTAAGTTAAATCGATCATTATCCACCATATCAGCAACTTTGTTCATTTCCTGATATCAAGTAATTGTTTTCTTTGTCTGGCAGGGTTTGGAGAAAATTCACCTCAAAAGCTCCGGGACTGCCGAAGAAGCTGCAATTTAATCACCCGAAAGTAAGTACTATAGTAGCATGTTCCGTGTATCTCCTAGTGATTCAAGCGCTAATTTCATCAATACCATTTAGCATGCTTGCTTATTAGTTTGATTGACCTCTATTTCTTGTAAAGTGGTTGTGGCAGGAACCCGGGAATAATTACTGTGGATACTACGTTTGCGAGTACATCCGCTACACGACCTGTGAGCGGGGCTACACTGAAGAACAATATGAAGTGTGTAAGCAATAATATTCACAATTTTATTTTATTACCATCATTTGTGTTGAGTTTCATTTATTCATATACATATATATATGTATTGACCCCCTTCTTCAAATTAGATGTTTCGGAAGCGGGATGAACTCCTAGCACCAGATCGTATGCGAGGAATTCAAGAGGAATTGGAGGCATTCTTCCTTGACCACGTGATCGCTGAAAACGGAGAATACTATGTGGATCCTGTGTTCCTACAATTTAATTAGGAGATTGTATTGTAAGAGATAATTATTGTATATATGTAGCCGGTAGTGTCGGATAGATATACGAGAACTTGTTGTTCGACCAATATCTCGGAGAAGGAGAGGTGGTCGATATCACTTCTCTCTGTATGCATATGTTCATGACGATCTTCTGTTTCCTTCATTTGATTACTAGCTAGCGTGTCTACTCCTCTCCATACGTATATAGTACGTAGCGTCGACCAAGCACGGAGATAAGAGAGGACACTTCTCTCTATTAATTAGCTAGCTAACACAATATATGAAACACCTAAATTAACCCCCAAAATCCCTAAACCACCCCCTTTAAAAAAACAAAAACCTCAGCTCCTGCCAGCTGCTGACGCGTGGATGCCTATTGGTCCCGGTTGGTGGCACCAACCGGGACCAAAGGCCCTCCTGCCTGGGCTCCCCGCACCGGCCACGTGGACGGCCTTTAGTCCCGGTTCGTGTAAGAACCGGGACTAAAGGGCTAGGGCATTAGTAACAACCCTTTAGTCCCGGTTCCAGAATCGGGACTAAAGGCCCTTATGAACCGGGGTAAAAGCCCCTTTTCCTACTAGTGCAGGGCGGGGGGCGGGTACGCATACGGCACCGGGAACCCTGGCAATGCCGCCGGCTGCTGGCCGTGGTGATGATGATGGTGGTGGTGGTGGTGGCCGCCGCTGTGATGATGATGATGATGGCTGTGCGTCATCGCCGGCGATGCTGCCGGCATCGTCGAGACATGATGGTGGCTGTGCGAATATGCATCTGGCATAGAGACCTGGACATGATGGCTGTGCGTCATCGGTCCGCTCTAGCTTGGATCGGAGGTAGATGTAAAGTAGGTACGTTCGGCGGATTGTCTCTCTCTCTCGCCGACTTGCTTGTGCTCGTACGTGTGAGCTCGATCGTTCCACGGTGACTTTTGCGTCCAATATATATGTAGGGAGTTTCTCCATGTACGAGTCGGTCTACACACGTACGATCTATCTGAATTCCAACTATGTACGGAGTTTGCGTCGGACTCATGTACAAGGACACAATGTGCCTCGACGGGAATGCCTATTTTTTTCTCAAAAATAAAATAGACCGGGAGTACGTGGCAAGAAACGTAGTGCATTCAAGCCTTTGCAGCAGCACGCGATCAAACTCGAAAAAATGAGGAGATGGCACATCCGCCTGATACTTGAGCACGTAAATCAGTCTGTAACAAATGTTTCTGTAGATATAGGATCCAACCAAAAATAATAATACACTGGTTTTTTTATGGTCAAAATATCATAATTTGATGTATGAAAAAATTGACTTTTCACAAGTAGCGTATTTAGCTTTCTGAACTTTCAGAAAAATAAAAAGTAACTTCTTGAACAACATTCAGTTGTGTTACTGATCTAAGTACCACAATTGTTTGCATACGTATCTCTTTCCTCCTCCACAAGAAAAGCTCTTCTCCTCCCGTCGGCGCCGCCGCCGGTCCGCCCCATCTTCGATGGCCTCTAGGTCATGGACGTGCGGAGGATCTCGGCCCCCCGCCGGCGGGAGGGGCCCTGTTCTCGTTCTTGTCAGACTCAACATCTTGGTTGGGTCTGTGTGG
>NW_025228040.1:0-9883 GCF_018294505.1 Triticum aestivum
ATAGAAGAGCTAGATTGAGGATGTTGCAATCACGCCTAACTAGAGATGATGACGCCGTCTCTACTAGACACGACACCGCGGCCGTACATCTCACGGAGGTGTTGGAGGTACGCTGTGTGGGGTGCAGACCAGCGTTGGAGGCATAAGGAGGTCCGACGGAGTTCATCTGGTCTGACTGCAGTCGCTCCCTCCTATATCTGCTGACCGGCGTAAGACACTGCCCCTGACGCCATGGACGTGTGCAGGGCATGGATGTCGTTGGTGCATGCGGCGAGCTCCTGAGCATGTCGGCGATGCTATCACGCTGCGGGCGAGCTGGTCGTCGACCCAACGCGCCTCCAGAACAACATTCTGTCATCTCCAGCCACAGCGGCTGTTGTGCCGCTCGCCGTCACTGTTCCACTGATTATTGCTGCTCGGAAGGTATGTGCTCTGTAGGGTTCTGACCATTGGTTTATTGTAGGGCTGTGATTTAGGTTTTCTATACTCAAATAAATTGCAATTCAATTGAATAAAAGTTACCTCTTTTTGCCTCCTAATACATTGCAATTCAATTGAAAAAATACTTACAATCGTCCTCTCACGCTGGTGTAAGTGTAGAACAAAGAATATTTTCCCTCATTTGATGATTTCATATATAAAACACTGTAGTGTGATTATGAGATTTTATTTGCTCCATGGCATGCCATCATACTGCTTTCCGAAATGGCAGGCTAGCTTCTTTAAGCAAGAACACCTAATATATATCACACTGCTGAAGATTATAATTCTTTATCTAACCATACTGGTTGTGGACTATTATAACATTTTAGACTGAACGAAGGTGTCCGTAAGAGAATCAATAGCTTTGATTATCTGCCCAATACTGTTTTCTTGCTGATAATTCTTTTGGTTAATGTTCTGCAATTCTATTCTACAAGATATTAAAGATGTGTTATTCTAAAAAAAATGTTACAAAATATATACAGCTAATACTTTCTAATAGTTTTTATCGTGTGGATTCTATTGTAAACCACGTGCTCACTTTCACATAAATATCCAGTGATGGAAGCACTATTTTCCCTTTTCCTTTTTATGAAATAAAAACATTAAAGAGTCACTGTTATTCACATCGATGATTGATTTGCTTAATAGTGTCATATGTTCTTAATCGCAATTCAAGAAATTTTGAGCTACTAATTCCCGCTGCAACGCGCGGGGAATCATCTAGTTTTCCAAATTGGTCAGGCGGTCCACACAGTCCATAAGCAAGATTGATCTTTCTATTACCTATGTCTTCGATGCTTCCACCTAGAGAATAAAACATTTAGAGCAACATATATATTATGGATGCAACTATATATAAAAGTTTTCCAGGAATGTTTAATTAATCAACAGATGAACAAATGGCCTTTTTGTTAATAACATAGACATTTTTCAACATACATGCACGGATATTATACAGGACTCATGATAACAATAAAAATAAACAACATAAGTATATGAAAATAAATCTTTGGTCATATATCGCGCTACTTACATTTTGTATGAATAACAAAGCACATGAGAAGAAGTAGTGAGAGAGGCACCAACAGATCCACACGTTTTGTGCACTTCTCCATACTTTATACAATCGGTGATTTTCGAATAACAATATGTGTGTGCTGATTCAAGAATTAGCTGGTGCTTCCTACCCAACTTATGTCGTTTGTTCCTATATATAGAAAGGTCACAAGATCTTAATAAGGAATTCTTTTATAAGGCAGAAAAGTTGGTCACTAGTAATTCTGATGAAGGATAAAAATCTTCCAAATATTTTCACCATTCTAATTTTAGGATGCTAATCTTGGAGTGAATTAATAATGGCCTAGAGATTTGAGGCCTACAACAAGATTAGTATAGTAGTACCACTATATCTAACGATGCTAATTTTGGGGCCTATTATTGGCCCAAACTATTGGAAACTCGATTTCTACCGAGTCCAACTCGTCAGGGACTCGATATAGTTAGTAACTTACCGGGTGTAAGAAGCTACACTTGGTATAGATTCAGTTTACATTGGGTGCCATTTTCAGAAAACTTGATACGTAAAACTAAATTGTCATGTTGGGCAATAGATGGCGGTGATTGGACCGTGGGGTAGGGGTGCAGTACTGTACCGAATCACACAAAATAAAAACCCCTGGTACAATTTTATTTGACCGGACCCAAAACACCACACAATGGCCTTCCCCTATAACCTTGTTCCTACCCTTCATGCATCTTTGTTGCTACCTATACCCGCAACGTTAAATGCGCCCTCTAGTTCTCGACAAAGCCCATCATCTCAAACGAATCCAGCGGAAACCTAAATCGACCAAATCCTGGAAGACCCGCTGGAGACATGGCTCTGCACGCTGCCCACCCCCGATAAGCACACCAATGGAACATGTAAAGGGCACGAAGAACATTATTCCTACACTAGGACAATGCCGCTGCCTCGCCTCCCCAAACCAAATATAAAGAATCTATGAAGAAAACCTAAACAAAGTCACCCATTTTTGGTGCACGGCAAGTCCTGGTTATGACGCCGAACTTGCCCACCGCCCAGGCCCGTGCGCCGACGCCCTATTCTCCAGCAACCTAGCCAAGCTGAGCTATTGTTGAAGATCACCACGCTACATCCCTCCGGCGGCCGCCATCAAGCATCGCTTGACCCAAATCACTCGAACACGCATATGCTTCCCCATCTCATAGCAGACCCCCCAACCACCATAACAGGTCACCCCCTAGCATCTCTTGCTGTCGTCGGCGTCATGGCGAACTTTTCCTGGAAATGTGCCCAAGTGGCGACAGGAGGAGGAGAATATGGGTATTGACTCTGCTCAGTCACTTCTCTCATGAAGGGGTATCCCACATTAGGAAATTGATTTACCCCGGCTCCTTGTCCCTTGTTGTATGTCTTCTTTAACCCGATTATGATGGTTGCTACTTATGAAACAACTAGGAGTAGGATCTTCTTGCAACAACGAAGTATTTCATCGAGTAGTAATTATGCAATCATGCAGCAAATATAAAAGGTAAATCAAATTTGAGGGAACATCAAAGTATGCGCCGCCGTCAGTCCTCCTCGTCTTCGGTGCCCTTAGGGCCATGGGGGCGCGGTGAATCCCGGCCCATGCCGGTGGAGTGCTCCGTTTTTAGATGTTTCTTTGAGTCTTATTAGGGTTTATGTCCTTCTCAAGAAGGCGAGACAGCGGCTGCTCTCTAAACATGGAAATATTATCTCCCCACCTAGCCCCCATCCCGGTGATGCGTCTAGCATACTCGGTGGGTGTGTGGAGGTGTGCTAGAAAGTGTGCATCTGGGTATTTCAAGACAAATTAAAGAATTTTGCAGTAACCCCCTTCCACCCCTCATTTAGGCTACTGGCTGCTGTGGTGTTGCTTCGGTTCAAGTGTACAGTTAATGGAAACCAAAGCAAAAAAGCAATCTAAACACCAAAAAGTACTTGGCGCCAGTGAGTTTAGCTCCACTTTCACCATTCCCGCCAGTTAAACTAGTAAAATAACAATAGTACTTGGCGCCAGAGAAATTCGAAGAGGCGTCATGTTTAAGAATTGGAACCCAAGCGTCTAACCCAGCTACAAAAGGCAGCTCACATGAAGCAAACAGTACACCACACACACACACACACTATCCATGGCCCTGAACTTGAACATAGCACCACCAGTTGAGGAAGAACATGAAGCTGTCTTGCATGAGCAACCTGTACAGGAAGAAGATGAAGTTGCCTTGCATGATGAAATTTGGAGAGAACGACTGCATTCGGTCGTTAGGGAGAGAGCGAGTGGCCTTGGACAGCTGTGGTTACCTCGAGGCGTAGACCGAGGGGGTGAATGTAAAATTACCGTTTTGGAGCCAGACGTACACTTATTTTCAGCCATATGCACACTTTCTAGCGGATGGAGGGTTCAAAAAAAAAGAAAAGGAAGATGGGCCGGTCCAGATATATATAGCCATGACGCTATTCCTCCTGACACGTCCAAAGTTCTCGGGCATAGTGCAGCCGGGAAATAGGCCCAAGCCGTGGTCCTACAAGTCAAACGACGTGCTTGACACGTACAACCAGTTTTGGTAGATATAAATAAATCACGCACGCATCTTCCATATCTGTTTATTCTGGCGGCGGCGGCGACGGCGACGGTAACAACAACAAGAAGATGGACGACGACTGCTGCGATTCGTACGATCATGTCGACGACCGCTGCGATTCGTACGATCATGTCGACGACCACTGCGACCCGCACGACCATTGCCACCACCACCACTGCCCGGACCCGGCGGCGAGCGGCGACAACGCAGGCGGCAGCTGGTGGCCGGACCCGCGGTATGCGATCTGGAGTCGGGGAGCCAGCCGACCTGGCCGTCCAAATCTTCGGCAAGGGAGAGCAAGAGGCGGCCGCCGGCGTCGGCAGCGGCGCTGCTCATCAAGCCGGAGGCCGAAACCGACGACCAGAGTTGCAAGGTACGCACACACTCGACTCACGCACGGGTTTTTTTTTTTGAACAAAAGAAGGCGCACGAGGCGCCAAACCTTTTCATTTCAGCTCAGTAACAACGTACAGCATGAATTACAAAGCCCTGAAATTGGAAATTAGAGAGGAGAGAAACTACAGGGCAAGACATATTCCGATGAGCTCAAGCGAAACAACATATGTCAGGTTCTAGCACTGATCTTAGAACCTGGTGAGCTACATTGTGAGCAATACCATTGATCTCCCTAGAGATGTGAAACACGTGAGACTGAAGATCTGAGGAGTAGCAGAAGAAATCAGCCAGAACTTTTCTAATAGTCCAAGGAGTAGTAGATTCCTTAATCTTTCGGCTAGCTGCCCATGACGCCAAAGACAGATTATCTGTAAAGAAAGTGGGCTGAGAAATGCATAGCCTTTTGGCCACTTGAGCTGCTAAAAGAAGGGCCAAAGCTTCATCTTGCAAAGGAGAATTTGTGATAGTAGCAGAGGCTTGAATCTGTACATTAACTTCCATATGATCCTGCGGCAAGGAGAGGTAAACACCAATACTAGTAGCAGCAGCACCTTGTGGTAAACCTGGGATTTTTTTGCACTGGAAAGCTGCATCAGAATATACTTTTGGCCCTGCTACTAGAAGGTCAGACTTAATTGTTCTTCCCTGCATTAGAACGACCATTGGCATGTGATTAGTAGGAATTGAGGTACAGGCATAGGTATGATTTTGAGGCTGTAAATGAGTATGTTGGACAAGATCATTTGCATCATTAGACAGAGCAGTAGCAGCAATATGGACATGGTAAGGGAAAACTTTTTTCCTGTCAAAAAGATGGTCGTTCCTAGCTTTCCAAAGACACCACATAAAATTGAGAATATTGGGGACAGAAGCATGCGGATGATTCATATTTAGCAAAGCAAGGATAATGCTATCCATACTGAAAAAACTCTGAACTAACACATCTGTTCTAATGAACCACAGGTGAGAAAACCAAGCAGCTCTCGCAAAATCACGAAGGAAGAACAGGTGCATTTCATCTTCTTGCTGGCCACATCTACTGCAAAATTGAGAAATGTGAATAGAGAAACGACCAGCCCTCAAACCTGTAGGCAGAGCTTTCCGGAGGAGTCTCCAAGCGAATGTTTGGACCCTTGGAATCATCATCTTTTGCTTCCAAATCAGTTTGAGAAGATCTTTCACCTGCAAAGGAACTTGTGAAGGAGTATGTCTCTGGTTGGCATGAATATCCTGCAGACAAAGTTTGTAAGTAGATTTCGAAGTACAAAGACCATTAGGAGTTAGATCCCAACAAAGAATATCTGGACAGTCCTCATGAATAATATCAGTTTGAACAATAGTAGAAGCTAAAGGCTGCCGGAAGAGATTGTTGATGAGATTAACATTCCAAGCTTTGTGATCAGGTAGCCAAAGATCCTTAACTAGAGAAGGGTAAATGTATCCATGAGGCTGAATGATGAGCTGATCATAAACAGAGGTCCAAAGAGGGCACCAAGGGGTACTCCAAATAGACACATTACCTTGTGTCAACTGGTAAAATGAATGAGCTTTGAGCTTAGGCATCATCTTAAGGATGGAAGACCAAAAGGCTGACTTTGGAGTGGTAGAACTAGCAGTCCAGACGGAAGCATCAGAAAAATACTTGGACTTGAGAACAAGATGAAGATGGGAAAAGGGGGCTTTTGCTAGGCACCAAGCAGCCGCGAGGATCAGGCCTTCATTAATAGCCTGCAAATTTCGAACACCAAGTCCACCTTCTTGCTTAGAGTTACAAATATCCTTCCAAGCCCTAAGACAAAGACTCCTGCCAGAAATATTGTCCTTAACACCTGTCCACCAAAAATTTCTAATAATAGCAGTGAGTTTGATTAAAAATTTCTTCGAAAACAAGATATTGGCCATATAGTACACAGGTATAGCAGAGAAAACAGACCGAATCAGTTCAAGCCTAGCTGCATGAGAGAGCATGTTGGCCTTGTAAGTAGGCAACTTGTTTACAAATTTATCGAGAACAAAATTATAAGCTGCAGTTCTATTCTTAGCCGGGAGAATAAGTGGATGACCAAGGTGGGAAAAATTGCTGTCAATATTAGGAACAGGGAAAATCTGCTTTAACTCCTGAATGACAGCTGGACTAACATGAGAACTAAACATTATAGCAGATTTGGTCCAGTTTGGTGTTTGACCTGAAATGGAACAGAAATGGTGGATAAGTTGGGCCATTGAAGTAGCTTCCTGAACAGTAGCTTGCCCACAAACAAGCGGGTCATCTGCAAACAACAGAGAGTGAATAGGGGGGCAATTTGGTCCAAGTGAAATTCCCTGCAGATTGTTAGTAGCAAGAGCCTCATTGAGAGCAAGAGACAACTCATTAATGGCAATCACAAACAAATATGGGCACATAGGACAGCCTTGACGAATACCCCTAGAACTTCTAAATTTGTCCGAAGGTTGACCATTAATGGCCACAGAGAAAGTAGGAGAAGAAATACACGCGTAGATCAAATTTATGAAATGATCATGCAACCCTTTACGTGCCAGAGCAGAAACAATGAAGTTCCATTCTAAACGATCGAAAGCTTTAGCAAGATCAATTTTAAGCATAAAGGCATGATTGTTCCAAGATTTAAGGGCAAAAGAGTGAGTGATTTCCTGCGCAATAATGATATTGTCACTAATTCTTCTACCCTCAATAAAGGCCTGTTGAGCAGGGTCAATATAATCAGGAAGATGCGGCTTAAGACGATTGGCTAAGGATTTAGCAATGACTTTATAAATAACATTGCAAAGACTAATGGGACGATAATCCATCGGGACCTGAGGAACAAGCTTTTATGGAATGAGCGCAATGTTAGTATCACTAATGTGAGGTGGTAAAATACCTGTTTTGTAAAAATTGACCACCAAGTGAGTAACTTCCTCACCTATCCATTCCCAAGCAGCTAGATAAAATTCAACATTAAACCCATCTGGTCCTGGAGAGGCATTCAACTTCATATCCTTCAAAATCTGCAAAACTTCATTCTTATCTGGGATGAGATAAGTGGGATCCAAAGAATCCTGAGGTAGGTGAGTAGCAAGGAAAGGACGACCAGTGCTGATATTGGGGGAAGAGAAAATATATCTAAAATAGTTTACAAAAGTATTTGCAATAAGACTAGGTTTAAAATGCATAACACCATGTTCGTCCTTTATAGAGCAAATAGTGTTCCTTTTTCTCCTCTTAAGCACAGCTTGATGGAAAAAATTTGTATTACGATCACCATCAGAAGCCCAACCTTTCTTGCTTCTTTGTTTATAAAAACGATTAAGTTTAGGAAGAGTGTGCTCATACCTGAGAATGAGGGCATTTGCCAAATCATGGTCTTGTTGGTCCAAGGGAAGCATCTGGACTTGATTGATACTGGATTCTATCTCCCGAAGCTCCTGCTGAAAAGGTTTCTTTGTACGACACCATTTTTTCAAGGATCCTGCCAAAGAAGAAGTTTTTGCTACAAAAGAGCCCGATCTAGCATTATTCCAAGCAGATTTTGCAAAACTACTAAAATCCTTTTCAAGTAACCACCAATTTTCAAATTTGAACGTTTGCCTAGGTTTAGCAAAATGACCATCCGTAGAAATAAGAATGGGAGCATGGTCACTAAGAATGATTGGCAAATTAAGCACGTTAGTGTTAGGATAATGAGCACACCAATCAGCATTAATAAGACACCGATCTAGATGCCTGTAAATGGGATTAACAGTGTGTTGTCTATTGCGCCAAGTGTACGCAGGGCCACTAAAACCAATATCGAAAAAACCACAATTTTTAACAATAGAGCGAAAAGCAGACATACGATAATAATTTACACTACCATTACAACCATCTGTATCATACAAAATATCATTAAGGTCTCCCATGCAAATCATAGGCTTGCCCAGGTTATCATACACAAAAGTGGAAACTTGATTCCAAATAGCACTAGTTTGCCTATGATAGGGATCACCATATATACAGATCAAACAGAAGTGCATCCCCGAGGCTAGATGAACTACATTGGCTAAAATATAGTGAAAGGAAGCACTATGAACAAAAACTTTAAAATCATCATTCCACATAAGCCAGAGCCCTCCCGAAGCACCCCTGAGCTTTAGTAGAACGAATTAGATTAGCCAGGAAGAGCATTCGATCATTGCCGAGGTCCCGGCCCATACCTCGGCAATTCCAAGCTATGGCTTTCATAGCACCCGAGGCGCGTTAGGGCCATGCGCCGCTGCCCAAGAAAAGGATTCAGCCAAGTTCCTATCGACATCAAGACCAGATTCCATAGTTTCTCTAAGCCAATCAGTCCTGAGATCCACTGTATCGCCTTGGCAAGGGCAAGAGCTGAACTTGCCCGTACTTGTACTACTGATGACCACAACATATACACCGGCGGAACCCAGACCTTCATCTGAAGCTAATTCACCACGAGGAATGAAAAGAGAGGCCTTGGAAAGTATCTGCGTGTGGACGGATGTGGAGATCCTCTGGATTGCTTCATCATCGTGGCGCTTTTTGGGGGGCGGCGGATCACCTACCTCCAGATCAGGAACCATAGGGGACCAACGAGGGCTTCTGCTCTTACCGTGCGTGATGAATGGTGAGAGCGGGAGCAGATCCACCGTTCTACAAGCTAAATCCATGGCTATTTCCCACAAAAGCAATGGGTCAATCTCGAATTCTTCTACAGGATTGATGAATGGCACCGGCAGATTTGGGATTTGTGGTAGAGGGATTAAGGGCGGCGGTGGAGAATCAGGATATAGAAATGGAGGAAGGGGATTAAGGATTGGAGACATGGAAGGAGGGATTGGAAGAAGGAAGGATTAGTAGGAGTGGGGAAGTCAAGAACGGCATCACGCCAGTCCAAAAGTCCGCCCATGGAGCAGCTTCGACCAAGTCCTCACGCACGTGATTTGCTCCTATCTTCTAGGCCAGGCTAGTTACTAGTGCAAAATTATGATCGTGCTCACGTAGTACGTACGCACGAATTTCATGGTGAACTGACTGAAGGAGCTATGTATGAAGAATTGTAGTCTTTAATCTGCTTTTTCTTGGGGTGCAGAGCAATACGGAAGGTGCGGTGTGCTGCGTCGTGGTGGTGGTGGTGATCATCCTCGTGCTCATCTTCTCGTGATCGATCGAGATCATCCAGTCGCAGGGGCAGTGCTACATGCATGCATGTAATAATTTTGCTAAGGCATCAATCGGTACATTATATGTACGGCAAGCACATCGCCGGATGCATGCGGGATCTAGACTGAATTATTTTTTTCGACCTTCAGTTAAATTTGCCCGGACTGTTGAATCAAATTCTAACGCCGTCCTTCGTCTTAGAGCATCTCCAGCCGC
>NW_025228041.1:0-7827 GCF_018294505.1 Triticum aestivum
GGAAATATGCCCTAGAGGCAATAATAAAATGGTTATTATTATATTTCCTTGTTCATGATAATTGTCTATTGTTCATGCTATAATTGTGTTATCCGGAAATCGTAATACATGTGTGAACACATAGACCATAACATGTCCCTAGTGAGCCTCTAGTTGACTAGCTCGTTGATCAATAGATGGTTACGGTTTCCTGACCATGGACATTGGATGTCATTGATAACGGGATCACATCATTAGGAGAATGATGTGATGGACAAGACCCAATCCTAAGCATAGCACTAGATCGTGTAGTTCGTTTGCTAAAGCTTTTCTAATGTCAAGTATCATTTCCTTAGACCATGAGATCGTGCAACTCCCGGATACCGTAGGAATGCTTTGGGTGTACCAAACGTCACAACGTAACTGGGTGGCTATAAAGGTGCACTGCAGGTATCTCCAAAAGTGTCTGTTGGGTTGGCACGGATCGAGACTGGGATTTGTCACTCCGTATGACGGAGAGGTATCTCTGGGCCCACTCGGTAATGCATCATCATAATGAGCTCAATGTGACTAAGTAGTTAGTCACGGCATCATGCATTACGGAACGAGTAAAGTGACTTGCCGGTAACGAGATTGAACGAGGTATTGGGATACCGACGATTGAATCTCGGGCAAGTAACGTACCGATTGACAAAGGGAATTGTATACGGGATTGCTTGAATCCTCGACATCGTGGTTCATCCGATGAGATCATCGTGGAACATGTGGGAGCCAACATGGGTATCCAGATCCCGCTGTTGGTTATTGGCTATAGAGCGGTCTCGGTCATGTCTGCATGATTCCCGAACCCGTAGGGTCTACACACTTAAGGTTCGATGACACTAGGGTTATAAGGAAGGTTTGTATGTGGTTACCGAATGTTGTTCGGAGTCCCGGTTGAGATCCCGGACGTCGCGAGGAGTTCCGGAATGGTCTGGAGGTGAATATTTATATATGGGAAGTCATCATACGGTCACCGAAAATATTCGGGGGTATACCGGTATTGTACCGGGACCACCGGAGGGGTTCCGGGGGTCTACCGGGAGGGTCCACCTGCCCCGGAGAGCCTTATGGGCTGTAGGTGGAAGGGAACCAGCCCCTAAGCGGTCTGGGCGCCATCCGCGTGAGCTTGGCGAAGCCCTGCCAGAGAACTGCCACTCCATCACCACCACGCCGTCGTGCTGCTGTTGGAGCCCTCTTCCTCAACCTCTCCCTCCTCCTTGCTAGATCAAGGTGCGGGAGACGTCACCAGGCTGCACGTGTGTTGAACGCGGAGGCGCCGTTGTTCGGCGCTTGGATCGGAATCAACCGCGATCTGAATCGCTACGAGTACGACTCCCTCATCCGCGTTCTACGCTTCCGTCTTGCAATCTTCAACGGTATGAAGATGCACTTCCCTCTCTCTAGTTGCTAGTTACTCCATAGATTGATCTTGGTGATGCGTAGAAATTTTTTAATTTCTGCAACGATCCCCAACAATGAAGGTTGTCTTCTCCTGGTCCTTAACTGCCATATTGATCTGATGATACCCAAAATAAGCATCCAAAAAATCAAGCGCTCACAACTTGCCGTAGCATCAATAATCTGATCAATACGAGGGAGAGAAAAAGGATCAGCCGGGCAGGCCTTATTAAGGTCTGTATAATCCACGCACATGCGCCAAGTGCCATTCTTCTTAAGTACCAGCACCGGGTTAGCTATCCATTCAGGATGAAAAACTTCAACAATGAACCCAGCTGCCAAGAGCCGGGCCACTTCTTCACCAATGGCCTTACGCCTCTCTTCATTAAAGTGACGAAGGAATTGCTTGACCGGTTTAAACTTCGGATCAATATTGAGAGTGTGCTCAGCGAGTTCCCTCGGTACACCTGGCATGTCTGATGGTGTCCATGCAAAGATGTCCCAGTTCTCACGGATGAACTCGATGAGCGCGCTTTCCAATTTCGGATCCAGATTAGCACTGATGCTGAACTGCTTGGATGAATCGCTAGGAACAAAATCAACCAGTTTAGTGTCATCTGTCGACTTAAACTTCAACAGAGGATCATGCTCTGTACTTGGCTTCTTCAAAGGTGTCATATCTGCCGGATCAACATTGTCTTTATAAAACTTCAACTCCTCAGTTGCACAAATAGACTTAGCATAAGCAGCATCGCCTTCTTCACATTCCAAGGCTATCTTCCTATTGCCGTGCACAGTGATAGTACCCTTATGACCCGGCATCTTAAGCTGCAGATAAACATAACAAGGTTTTGTCATGAACTTAGCATAAGCCGGCCGCCCAAACAAAGTGTGATAAGGGCTCTTACTCTTGACCACCTCAAAGGTCAAGGTCTCAACTCTGGAATCATGATCATCACCAAAATCCACTTCCAATGCGATCTTACCCACTGGATATGCCGATTTACCAGGCACCACAGCATGAAAAACAGTGTTGGACGGCTTAAGATCCTTGTCAGTCAAACTCATACAACGAGAAGTTTCATAGTAAAGGATATTGATGTTGCTGCCTCCATCCATGAGCACCATAGTGAACATGTACCCTCCAACCTGGGGTGCAACCACCAAAGCCAACTGACCCGGATTGTCAACCCAGGGCGGGTGATCCTCATGGCTCCAAAGAATAGGATGTTCAGACCATCTCAAGAAACGGGGAACTGCCGGCTCAACTGCGTTCACCGCCCTTTTATGAAGCTTCTGATCTCGTTTGCATAAACTTGTAGTGAACACATGATATTGTCCACTATTCAGCTGCTTCGGATTACTCTGATAACCAGATTGCTGCTGCTGATTTCCTTGACCAGACTGTTGATTGAAACCACCTTGACTGCCTTGGCCCTAGAAACCAGAATTTGAGCCGCCACCACCAAAGCCAGGCCCGTGAGAGCCGGGTCCCGAACCGCCATTGGGCCCATGATTATTCTGGAAAAAATTGGAATTCCTATACTCCCTCATGATGAAGCAGTCCTTCCACAGATGATTGGTCGGCTTCTTGTGTGTACCATGCTTTGGGTAAGGCTAATTCATCATCGCCTCCAGGTTGAACTTTGGCCCACCAAGCCGGGGCGACTTTCCCTTCTTGCGCTGATTATAGCTCTGCGTATTGGTGTTGGCCACAAAGTCTAAATCATCCTTAGCTTTGCGCTTACCATTGCCACCGTGACCCGTCGGGTTATGCTCCTCTCCCTTCGCACTGCCACTCTTTTTCCCCTTATCCGGCTTATCCTCATCAGAGTCAGGGTCTTTGTTACTATCAGAGTCGGCATATTTGACGTGAGTCGCCATGAGCTCCCTCATGTCATTGCAGTGGCATTTAAGCCGCCCCAATTTCTGCTTAAGGGGGACAAAACGGCAATTCTTCTCCAACATCAGGACTGCTGACACTACTAGGGAAAACCCTAGTAGTAGCGCTTGTTTTATAGCTAGTAGTAGCGCTGGTACTAGCGCTACCACTAAGGCGCTACAGCTAACTAGTAGCAGTAGCGCTGGAAAGGGAGCGCTACTGCTATACCTAGTTAGCAGTAGCACTCCCCCTTGGACAGCGCTACTTCTACTGGTAAGTAGCAGTAGCGCCTGTTCTAAAAAGCGTTACTCCTAACTTTTACTGTATTTTGGAAAATACAACTTATTTTCGTTGTGTGGTTTTATATACAGTACTTTCATCATATGATTTTATGACCATGATTACCCATTATATATAACAGTGGGTGAAATGAATGTGGAGTAGATTCAAGTGGAGGCAACATGTGGTGCATGTCGAAAGTACTGCTCTAATCCAAACTTGATCTAGTTTGGATTAGTAGTACTTTCGATGTGCACCACATGTTGGCTCCACTTGAAGCTAATCCATGTTCATTTCACCTACTGATATATATAATAACTCATCATGCTCATATAACAACTTAGCATCATGCATCATCGATCATAATAATAAATAACTCATCATTGGTATCATAATAACAAGTCATACTCATCATCATCGATCATACAACTTCTACTCGATACCACATCATCATCATCATAGTCATCTAACCAATCCTACTTAGTTGTTCTTAGCACATGATCATGAGTACTATTAATTAGGACCTACTACCTTCTCTTAGGTAAAATAGCATAAAACAGGATAGGCCCTAACTCTCCATTATGGAGAATGGAGATTATCCTGTCTCCAATTCTTGCCTTTCCCACAATGTTGCTTCCAAGTACCTCCTTACGACTGTCCATACATTTTTTTCATTCTTTGATTTTTCATGTCTTCACTTCTTTTAGAAATCCAATATGGACAGGTGTGACTTGAAGGATGACCTGGATGTATGTTCAAAACATCAAGGCGACCATTCTGTATTCTGATACATTAGATGAGGCACACAATCCGACGGGATTTTTTGTTGAAAAATATAGTAATAACTTCGTAGTTAGCAATGTACCTAAGTTTTAAAAGAATTTATGCAAAAGATGCACGAATGTCGTAATAGTAAAAAATCTTACCATGGCATCTCCATGGATGTTACCGTGGTTCAACACGTGCACTAGTGGCATGTATTCACCATAATGTGGAGGAGTTTGATAATAGTTATTGTAATTCTCAAGATCAGTACAAAATGCGATTAGATGATTTTTCTCCTCATAAGTTAACTCAGAGCCATCGGTGTAATAGGTTCTATCTACCATCTTCTGCACATTGTTTGAAGAATGAAAATAAGCTGTCAATGGAAATAAGTTGTCAACTATTTTGAAATTAACAATATAAATTAGTTAATAACTATGTTTGAGAAACTCACATAGCAGTAGAATTGGAAGCGTATCAACAAGGACCCAAATGTCCATATTGTCTTGGTCGATGTCAGGATCACCAAGATCCATGGTGACAAGCATACCCTAATAAAAACCATACATCTTGCAAAGTGCTTCCCAATTTTTGCAACAAAAATGGGTTACGCTCTCAGAATTATACAGATTTACTTCAAAATCCATATCATGATGGGTCCTTAGGTGAATTTTCTTTGTTTCGAAATTTTCATGGTCTTCAAAATCCATCCTCTCCAAGACATAGCGTCTTGCATGGCATGGGATAACCTACTCGAATTGTAAAAGATAAAAATTACACGTTGAAATAGTTGAAGTCATGCTTAATTACGAAAAAAGAACACTTTTCGTCGTTGCGTACCATTTCAACATCAAAGGTCTCCTAGAGCTTAATGCTGAAGCGTCGATCTTCGTCCAGGTGAGGCCTGTCGCACAGACCTCGGTCGTCGTTGCACCAGCTGCACTCCCCCGGGAGACTTTCGTCGTCCGATGACGACATTTCTTACGTTCATAATTCAAAGATTAAACTTGTACAATTCAAAGATTAAACTTGTACAATTCAAAGATCATTACTATTCATCACGGGTTGACTATCGGTCTGTTGAGTCTTTTTATTGAAAACTCTCAGCTCGCGTGGTGTATACATTCGACCGTTGGTGATGGTCGCTCCTTCTTTCGTTCCTGAGTGCATTACACCAAAATGTCTAGCACACGGGAACGAAGGAGAAGCGACCCCCACGACAACAGTCGGGATTTTTCGTCCTCTCATATGTGGTGGAGACTCTCACTGACTGATTCCTCTCTGACATTTGCGACCATCGGTGATGGTCGTTGCTCCTCCTTCCCCTAGTGCATAACAATGGTCTACCACCCGGAGAAGAAGGAGAAACGACCCCCACGACAACAGTCGGGCTTCTTCGTCCTCTCTCATATATGGTGGATACACTCCCTCACTGATTTTTTGACCTTCGGTGATGGAGCCTCGACAGACCTAAAGTCAACCCGAAATGTCGTTTAATTACTTTTCTAGAAAATCCAGGCCACTCGATTTTTCCTACATATTCTAGCACAAGTCATGCCAGAATTCAAGAAAAAATCCGGCATGACCTTTGCCAAAAAGGACATATTGAGCGCCTGAAATTTTCCGGAACGGAAATTAATCAACACTCCGGCGAAACATAGGCCACTATAGGAGGTGTAACCTGCAAACATGGCCGGCCACTTGGGCAAGCACATATCCTATTTGAGCAACACAACATATACATGTTTATATCTACATCATATGAGCATTCAAACTTGATGGAGTAGTTTTCCAATTTGAGCATTCAATAAGCAAAACCAAATTGTAAAATAAATTAGTATTCAAATTAGCATTCATTCAATAAGCAAAACTAAATCATCTCTTTCGTCCGTACATCGTCGAATATTATCACTAATAGATCTCGAATAGTATCATACATATAACATCACTAATACAGCTAAAACCATAGCGAACGATGGGTATCGGCGTAGGCGGTGGACACCCAAAGAGAAGGAACCATCACAGGATCATAGCTCCAGTGAGATCCTTGAAGAACCTCTCAGGTATTGGAGAACCTGCCCTCCAACGCAACCATGTAGCGACGGACGTGCTCATCCTCCTCGCTGACACGGTGACGTACCACC
Source organism: Triticum aestivum (assembly GCF_018294505.1). NCBI lineage: Eukaryota > Viridiplantae > Streptophyta > Magnoliopsida > Poales > Poaceae > Triticum > Triticum aestivum. Next base: position 6,490 of record NW_025228041.1, read on the forward strand.
TCCGCGGGGTCCTCAAGCCTCCGCACCGTCACTGGCCCACGCGACCGCCACCAAAGAAGGTTCGGGTCAACGACGGGCTGGCTCCTCACCAAGCTACACCCCCCGGAAGGTAGCACCTCCCAGTACCAGGCCGGCGGAGCCCAGTCCCAGACATGGCTCCTCACCAAGCCCAGGCCTCCTCCGCCGAGTCGACGACGAGGATGCGGGATAGGCATCGTCGACGTCGATGCGGGAGTAATTGGTTTAACTAAAAAATAAACTAGTTCTATTAAATTTTTTACTAAAAATAAACTAGTTCTATAGTAAAATTTGAATTAGATCATCAAATCTCATATACCTAAATTTACTTACTAAAAATAAACTAGTTTTATTAATTCAACTAGTTCAACTAAGCACTTACTATAAATAAAATAAACTAGTACTTACTAAAAATAAACTAGTTTAACTAGTTCTATTGATTTTCTAACTAATTCTATTAAACACTTACTAAAAACAGTACAAAAAAATATATTGACTAAATTCACCTAAGTTACCTAACCTAATGAACTAAATTCACCTAAGTTAATTAACCTAGAGGGAGGAGGGAGGAGGAGTACCTCACGGTGGTGGAGGAGGCCGGCGGGGGAGCAGAGCCGGCGCAGCCGAGGGTGGCCGGCAGGGGAGGAGGCCGGCACGGGGGAGGGTGGCCGGCAGGGGAGCCGAGCCGGCGCGGGCAAGGGCAGCCGGCGGGAGAGCTCCGGCGCTGGGGACGGCAGCGCGCGGGGGAGGGCGGCGGCGACGACGGCGGAGAGGCGAGTGAGTGTGAGGGCGGGGGAGTGAGAGAGAGGTCGAACGCGGGTTGTTGGGCTGGATAAAGAACCCATAGTAGTATCGCTTATATGTAGAAAGCGCTACTGCCACGTCCGGTAGCAGTAGCGCTTCATACATAAAAGCGCTACTACTATGCCTGGCCTGCCGGCAACGGCCTGGCAATTGTAGTAGTAGCGCTTTTTACTAAAACAGCGCTACTGGTAAGTGCGTAGTAGTAGCACTTTTTATGAAAAGCACTACTGATAAGTAGTAGTAGCGCTTTGTTATAAAAATCGCTACTACTATGCTACTGTCTATAAGCATTTTCCTAGTAGTGTGAACCAGCATTGATACTGTCCGATGAATGTATAACAGATGAGATTCTGCGCATCCAATTGGTTGTTGACTCGCCCTCACCTTGGACACAAGTATCCAAATCCAGGATCGACATAGGCTGCTTGCATGTGTCTTTAAAATTTTGGATAAAACGAGCTTTCAATTCTACCCATGATCTAATGGAGTTAGCGGGCAACCCCTTCAACCAAGTAC
>NW_025228042.1:0-4415 GCF_018294505.1 Triticum aestivum
GGAACAACGAACCTTCGCAACGGTGCACAGTTAGGGGAAACACTTTCTTGAAATTTTAGCGAGGGATCATCTTATTTATGCTACCGTCGTTCTAAGCAAATAAGATGTAAAACATGATAAACATCACATGCAATCAAATAGTGACATGATATGGCCAATATCATTTTGCTCCTTTTGATCTCCATCTTCGGGGCGCCATGTTCATCATCGTCACCGGCATGACACCATGATCTCCATCATCATGATCTCCATCATCGTGTCTTCATGAAGTTGTCTCGCCAACTATTACTTCTACTACTATGGCTAACGGTTAGCAATAAAGTAAAGTAATTACATGACGTTTCAGTTGACACGCAGGTCATAAATAAATTAAGACAACTCCTATGGCTCCTGCCGGTTGTCATACTCATCGACATGCAAGTCGTGATTCCTATTACAAGAACATGATCAATCTCATACATCACATATATCATTCATCACATTCTTCTAGCCATATCACATCACATGACACATGCTGCAAAAACAAGTTAGACGTCCTCTAATTGTTGTTAAAAAAATTACGTGGCTGCTATAGGTTTCTAGCAAGAACGTTTCTTACCTACGCCAAAACCAAAACGTGATATGCAATTTCTATTTACCCTTCATAAGGACCCTTTTCATCGAATCCGATCCGACTAAAGTGGGAGAGACAGACACCCGCTAGCCACCTTATGCAACTAGTGCATGTCAGTCGGTGGAACCTGTCTCACGTAAGCGTACGTGTAAGGTCGGTCCGGGCCGCTTCATCCCACGATGCCTTCGAATCAAGATAAGACTAGTAACGGCAAGTAAATTGACAATATCGACGCCCACAACAACTTGTGTTCTACTCGTGCATAGAAACTACGCATAGACCTAGCTCATGATGCCACTGTTGGGGATCGTTGCAGAAATTGAAATTATTCTACGCATCACCAAGATCAATCTATGGAGTAACTAGCAACGAGAGAGAGGGAAGTGCATCTTCATACCGTTGAAGATCGCAAGATGGAAGCGTTACAAGAACGCGGATGAGGGAGTCGTACTCGTAGCGATTCAGATCACGGTTGGTTCCGATCCAAGCGCCGAACAACGGCGCCTCCGCGTTCAACACACGTGCAGCCCGGTGACGTCTCCTGCACCTTGATCCAGCAATGAGGAGGGAGAGGTTGAGGAAGAGGGCTCCAACAGCAGCACGACGGCGTGGTGGTGATGGAGTGGCAGTTCTCCGGCAGGGCTTCGCCAAGCTCACGCGGAGGAGGAGAGGTGTTGGGGAGGGGAGGGGCTGCACCTTGGATGTGGTGCTGCAGCCCTCCCTCTACCCCTCTATTTATAGGGAGAAGGGGGGAGGGGGCCAGCCCCTCTAGATGAGATCTAGAGGGGGGGCGGCGGCCAAGGGGGAGGGGGCTTGCCCCCCAAGCAAGGGGGCGCCCCCTTTAGGGTTCCCCCCAACCCTAGGCGCATGGGCCCTAGGGGGGATGGCGCCCAGCCCACTTAGGGGCTGGTTCCCTTCCACCTACAGCCCATAAGGCCCTCCGGGGCAGGTGGACCCTCCCGGTGGACCCCCAGAACCCCTCCGGTGGTCCCGGTACAATACCGGTATACCGCCGAATATTTCCGGTGACCGTATGATGACTTCCCATATATAAATCTTCACCTCCGGACCATTCCAGAACTCCTCGCGACGTCCGGGATCTCATCCGGGACTCCGAACAACATTCGGTAACCACATACAAATCTTCCTTATAACCCTAGCGTCATCGAACCTTAAGTGTGTAGACCCTACGGGTTCGGGAATCATGCAGACATGACCGAGACCGCTCTCTAGCCAATAACCAACAGCGGGATCTGGATACCCATGTTGGCTCCCACATGTTCCACGATGACCTCATCAGATGAACCACGATGTCGAGGATTCAACCAATCCCGTATACAATTCCCTTTGTGAATCGGTACGTTACTTGCCTGAGATTCGATCGTCGGTATCCCAATACCTCGTTCAATCTCGTTACCGGCAAGTCACTTTACTCGTTCCGTAATGCATGATCCCATGACTAACTACTTAGTCACATTGAGCTCATTACGATGATGCATTACCGAGTGGGCCCAGAGATACCTCTCCGTCATACGGAGTGACAAATCCCAGTCTCGATCCGTGCCAACCCACCTGCAGTGCACCTTTATAGCCACCCAGGTACGTTGTGACGTTTGGTACACCCAAAGCATTCCTACGGTATCCGGGAGTTGCACGATCTCATGGTCTAAGGAAATGATACTTGACATTAGAAAAGCTTTAGCAAACGAACTACACGATCTAGTGCTATGCTTAGGATTGGGTCTTGTCCATCACATCATTCTCCTAATGATGTGATCCCGTTATCAATGACATCCAATGTCCATGGTCAGGAAACCGTAACCATCTATTGATCAACGAGCTAGTCAACTAGAGGCTCACTAGGGACATGTTATGGTCTATGTGTTCACACATGTATTACGATTTCCGGATAACACAATTATAGCATGAACAATAGACAATTACCATGAACAAGGAAATATAATAATAACCATTTTATTATTGCCTCTAGGGTATATTTCCAACATTCATCACTCCTTTTGGAGCCTTCTGTTATGTGTCTATACCTTTTCGGCTCAAGATTGCCCAGGCGACTTACCATCGATGTGTGCAAAATTGCCTTCATGATCAGATTGGGCGCAATGTTCATACTTATGTGGATGATATTTTGGTGAAATCAAGGAAGAAAGAGACATTGATCAATGATTTTAAAGAGACATTTGACAATCTCCGGGTCTACAAGATGATGCTTAACCCGGCCAAATGTGTCTTCGGTGTGCCAGCAGGCAAGCTCTTGGGTTTTCTGGTCTCTGAAAGAGGCATTGAAGCTAACCCGGAAAAGATCAAGGCTATTACTTCCTTGGCTAAGCCGACGTGTATCAATGATGTTCAGCATCTGGCGGGTCGTATTGCGGCCTTAAGCCGGTTGGGAGGAATAGCTATCCCTCTATATCAGATGCTGAAGAAAACAGATGACTTTGTCTGGAGTGATGTTGCTGATAGGGCGTTTGAAGCCTTGAAGAAACAGTTAGTTGAGGCGCCGATCCTTGCTGCTCCCATTGATAAAGAGCCCTTGTTGTTATATGTGGCTGCCAATAGCCGAGCTGTCAGCGTGGCAATTGTGGTGGAAAGAAAGGAATCAGGCAAGGAATATCCGGTTCAGCAGCGGGTTTATTACATCAGTGAGGTGCTCATTGAGTCCAAGCAAATGTATCCGCATTAGCAGAAGCTGGTATATGGGGTGTTCATGGCTAGCCGAAAGCTCAAGCAATATTTTCTAGGTCATCGCATCACTGTGGTTACTTCTGCTCCTTTAGGGGATATTATTCAAAACAGAGAAGCCACAGGTCGGGTAGCCAAGTGGGCCATTGAGCTTGGACCCCATGGTTTGAAATTCATGCCTCGCACAGCCATAAAGTCTCAAGCACTTGTGGATTTCATCAATGATTGGACAGAGCTGCAGATGCCTGAGGAGAAGCCGGATAGCACATATTGGACTATTCACTTCGATGGATCCAGGAAGTTGGAAGGCTCGGGGGCTGGAGTTATTTTGACTTCCCCACGAGGTGATAAATTTTGTTATGTTTTAAGGTTGATGTTCCCTTGTACTAACAATGCAGCTGAGTATGAAGCCTTACTCCATGGTCTTCAGATGGCTAAAGAGATGAATCTAAGCCGGGTGAGGTGTTTTGGTGACTCAGATTTGGTGGCTCAGCAAGTTTCAGTCACTTGGGATTCTGAAGACCCACTCATGGTGGCTTACCGCTGCGAGGTTGATGCCATTGCTGGTCATTTCAAAGGTTATCAAGTGGAACATGTTGATCACAGGAAAAATGAGGCGGCTGATGATTTGAGCCGGTTAGGGTCCCAGCTTAAGCCGGTGCCACCTAACGTTTTCCTTGATATTCTGCATAACCCTTCAGTCAAATTGCCTACAGAGGAAGATCTTGCTATTCCTGACCCGAAGGCACAATTGGTGGCGGCTCTTCATGCTATCCCTAATTAGACAGTTCCATATTTGGCTTATATGACCTAGGGCGAGTTACCTGAAGATGAAACCTTGGCCAGGCAGATAACCCGGTGGTCTAAATCAATGACTATTGTCAACGGAGAATTGCACTGCTGCAGTGTCACAGGGGTGTTTCAACATTGTGTTTCTCCTGAGGAGGGCCGTGAGATTCTACGAGAGATACATGAAGGAAATTGTGGTCATCATGCCGGCTCTAAATCTCTCGTAGCGAAGGCTTTTCGTCATGGATTTTATTGGCTGACGCCTCATGCTGATGCAGAGGATTTGGTCAGTAAATGTGATGGTTGTCAGAAA
>NW_025228043.1:0-2122 GCF_018294505.1 Triticum aestivum
AGTATCCATAATTGAATTAAATTTGAGCCTTAATATTTCCAATCAAGAAATGTACATCTTCAATCTTGTTGTCAATATTGTGCACCGGAAATGGTAACACTGTTCCCTGCAGTACACGGCTTCATGTAACAAGATCTAAAATGTTAACACTGTTCTGAATGGATTTGCTAATAAAATTTAACATTCAAGTAGGTCTAAGAGCATCTCCAATAGACGTGCAACGCGCGGCGCGAAAAAAGCGTTTACAGCGCCGTTTACGTGAGTTTTTGCGCGCCGCGGAGCGCTGGCTCCAGCAGCCGCTGCAAAATAGACCGCGCGCGAGCCGCTCCAGCAGACGCGCTATATTTATTCTCTTTTCTACTACAACTCGATACACATATAGGCATAGATAGAAACGATAGATATAAATAAAAACGATAGATAAAAACAATAGATAGATAGTACATAGATAGATTAAATGATAGATAAAAAACCATACATAGATAGTGCGTAGGTAGTTCACAGCCTCCTCCTACGATAGATAAAAAAACTACTCGTCGTTCTCGTCCTCCGACTCGGACTCCGCCTCAGTGATGTCCTCCTTCGACGTCACAATGAAGGCGTCAAGGTACCGCTCGTCTTCGGAGTCCCAGGACGACGCTGCTCCTAGCTTGATGTTGAACTCAGCTGCCGCCTTCCGCGTACGCCGGTCCTCGCGATAGGCGGCTCGCTACGCCCTCCTCTCCCCCCTCTCTGCCCTCCTTTGCGCGAAGAACTGCTGCTCGTTGATGACGTCATGTGGGAAGCATTGGCGTCACAACGCCATGGCTTCCTCGTCCATCTCGGCGAGGCTGAGACGGTGCTCCCGCCTCCGGTTCTCGCGACGATCCTTGTCGGTGAGAAGCCGCGAGGGAGGCGCCAGCTCCTGCGCCATCTTCCGCATCGACACCTCCGGGAAGTTCATGTCCCTACGGGGCCGCCGAAGGCACCACGCCGCCGCGTCGTGCGCGTAGGCAGCCTCATGGGTGGTCTCGAATGTGCCGAGGCCAAGGCGCCCGTTGCCGGACGGCCGCGTGCGGACGCCGCGGTAGCCCGAAACTCCTCGGCGGCGCGGCGACATGGTGGCGCGGTGGTGGCGTGTCGTCGGCGAGGCGAGAAAGCGGCAGAGGGAGCGATGAGAGAGCGGCAGAGGGCGCGTGGCGAGGTGGAGAGCGATGGGAGGGTGCGTGGCGGGCGCTGCATTTTATAGGTGCGCCGGACGCCGCGCGCCTGTAGCGACCCGACCTCAGACGGTCAAGTGTCTGTGCTTAAGTGTCATCCCTCGATCAGTATGCTGACACACACAATACTCGAGGATTTATAACAGAGGTAAATCACATGTATAATGTAACGTAAATACTATTACCTCAATCCATATAGCGGAAGTAACAACAAGGTTGTGGATTCCCATCAACACCAACAGCAAAGTTGAGTGTAGAAATCGTAACCCTAACGTATCACTTACTCGTCGTAAGATTCCTGCAACATGAGACGTTGCAGCCACAAAGGGTCAGTACATTGAATGTATTGGCAAATTCACACCATAGAGCAATGATGATTAATGACTATCACTACATGCATATTTGGCTGGTGGAGTCTCTATGGTTAACATGTTTTTGCGAAAAGCCAATTTTTCCCGACATCAAAGGAATATATTTTATTTAGCTACAAAGTTTGCTGAAAACATTGAGAAGGTTCCTCCAACTCAATCCCAATTAAAAGTGAACAACCCAACAAATTAATTAAGTAAAGTAATGAGATCAACATGATAATCCAAGAACCAGATACTCAAGATGTCCATAACCGGGGACACGGCTAACCATGATTAGTTTGTACACTCTGCAGAGGTTTGCGCACTTTTCCCCATAAGACTCGATCTCCTCCGTTGAATTTCTCGCACTGCATGATGTTTGAGAAACGGATGACCGAGACACAGTCTTTCAGAAGCACTAACTCTTTACTCTGGGTGGACAGTTACACCTACTTTCCCCTACATCTGCTAGCCCACCACTAAAAGAGGTCATGCAACATACTCAACTATGCTAGAGCCCATAATAGCTTGTGGCTGCACACGGAAGTTTCTAGCATGAATAATCTTATGATC
>NW_025228044.1:0-12540 GCF_018294505.1 Triticum aestivum
GCCCCCACCCTGAACCCTAAGATAGATACTGGGGTAGCCCTCCAACGAGCCCCTTCCTTCTCCTTCCTTACCTCCGGCTCACTCCGGCCATCTCTCGAAAACCAACTGACCCTGTTTCAAAATCAGTCGATTGACATTTAGCTAAACTGCATTTAATTGACCTGACCCACCGGCCACCGCCCGCTGAACGGCTCAAGTGCCGCCGATCAGCGGTCCTAAAGCGGCAGACCCTACAACTTCACACAAAAACAGGTGCGCAACGGCTCAACAGAGCGAGTCATCGACGCTGGGCAAGGCGGCTAGGCTAGGTGACGTCGTCGACTGCGGAGGCGCGGAGCGATGATGGCTGTACCGAAAATCGTCGGCGCCCTTGAATCACAAAGAGTGAAGCCTGAAATAAACCTCAAGGTTGGAGAGGCCGACATGAATGGACCATCACCTTTAAATCCCTGAAGTTGGTATCATGTACTTACAGATCCCGGTCAATCCTAACCGTGCATGAATAAAATCTTGTTTGGTGTAATTGGAAAGGTCTGATCCCAATCAGGATTGATTTCTACAGTGACTTACTACATGGGTCCACCTATCATATGCATCTCCCCACGAGCTCGCTCCCCAACTAATTAGGTGCAGAGTTTCAAAAGAAAAACTAATTAGGTGCAGTGCAACGGTGATCGGCAGTGGCGCCCGACGAGTTCCTCAACAGGATGCTGCACCTGGGCAAGCCCGACCCGATGGTAACCGTGGGCAAGGACATGAGCGATGGCTATGGGAATCTTCTCACCAAGCTCAAGACCGCGCTGCAGACGGACTCATGCATCCGACCTGATCAGTGTGCCGGACGGGGCCGGCTCGGCCGTCGACGCCATTCCGGACGAGCTGGAGGCGGCTGTCGTCGACGCCATCAAGCCTTGGCGTGCCAAGCCGACGTCTTGCAGGCTGCACTCAAGTATGTTTTTTGGACTATCTGGACTCACGTATGTTTGTACACATGCACGCTGCATGCACGTATGCATCCATGCGTCCATCCCGCCATGGCCGCCGCGTTGCTCGCCAACCACGCCGATGTTTGCCTTGGCTCGCTAGCAGCCACGGCCGTGCTTCGGCTTCGTGCCCGACGCCACCTGCTTCCTGCAGTTGCTCACAGCGACGCGCGGCCGGCCGCTGCGGGGCTTGCCTGCGCCGCCGCTCTAAGCGGTCATCAATTTGACGCCACCACCACCACCCCGTATGGCCGAGCTTTGTCAGTCCTCGCCGCCGCGCAAGCCCCGACTATGATAGCCCGGCTACCGCCGGCCACCGCGTGCCTCGGCCCCACTGGTCGCCCACGTCACCGGACAGCTCGCCCGTGCGACAACGTGCTTACCGTAGTCGAGCCGCGTGGTAGCTGCTGCCATTCCCCAACCACAGGCGCATCGCACGCCGGACCAGCTAGCCGTGTCGCACTCTGCCGAGACCATGCCGCCCGCTGCCATCCCGCCACCATTCTATCTCGCCCCACCGTCCGAAGGTCTCCTACAAACGCTGCCTCCAGTCGTTGGCCGAACGGAGTTGGCTCGGCCGTCGACGCCAACCAATGCGCGGCGCGGCCAGCCTCATAGGAGAAGAAAGAGGGATCAGTAGTGGAGAGGGAAAGGGAGTTGGGGGCTGGAGAGGGAAAGGGGGTCGGGAGAGGAGAGGATAGAGGAAGAAGAAGATAAGAGAAGAGAGATGAATCTGACTTGTGGACCCATACTGTCAGCGAGAGTAGCTGATGAACCCGGCTGGGATCATCTCTTTTCCCAGTGCGCCAAGCGTGTCAAGGGTTTGAAAAGACCGGGATCAGAGAGGTTAGGGTATCATCTTTAGAGATTTGGAGGTGAGGGTTTATTTATGTCGGCCTCTACAAAGTTAGAGTTTATTTCAGACTTTACTCAATCACAAAGGAGAGGTCCTGACTCATGACTGCCTAGTCAAAAATGTATCAGATTTTTTTTGTTTCTCTCTTTCCTTTTTGACCGAGTTTTGTAATGTTTTCCCTCTTCTTAATGGAAAAAAACAGAGCACTTGCTGTCCTGAAAAAAATGCAATCCAACAAATATTGCTTGCCACAGCCAAACGGTAGGGTGTCTAGAATCCATGAGACATATTTAGGACGGGGTACTAGGTCCCAAAAAAATGCTGCCGGGGAAATTTAGTTCAACTGGCAACCTCTGCTTCAGTTTGGGAATGATGAGTACATGATTAGAGGAGGAAAATATGCATAATGACGAGTAATGCTACATCTACAAAATATTAGTTTGGTAATAGGGGATATTAGTTTGGAAAGTTAAGTAAAATATTTGTAGATTTTTGTAGGTCTAGCATTATATGACTCTAGTATCCATTAGACCTTTTTAGGAGGGGCTGTATCAAAGTATGCCTCGTTCCTATATGTGATACACATTTTTCGATAAAGGGTGGACTTTATTGACTTAAAATGAAGCATCAAAAAGATACAAACACAATGAGAACACACCCGACCTCTGCATAGCTAGGATGCACACAGCCAATACCAACCACACACGCAAAAACACAACGGCAAATAGCAAAGTCATTTAAGACCAAAACTATGCGTAGGCGAGGAAAAAAAATGCCTCAAAGCGATCAGATTCGCAATCGGCAAACTATAACAATGACCATATCTGCACCGACAATCTCATGACACCACGCCGACGACGAGGTTCTTCAACAGCAACGCCTTCAAAAAAGGAGCGACACTCAAGTGTCGCCGTCACCGGATCCAGGCATCCAAGGCTAGAATCTAGGCTTTAACCCTGAAGAATCAGTCTGAACATTCCGAACAATGCCTTCAACAAGGTAAAGATGTAAAATATCGCCATTGCCAGGTATACCCAAGTCGGGCCAGACCTAGGCTTTCACCCCGGAGCTCGAGACCGGGTGCTCAAGTAGCACCATCATCGAAGTCATTCATGGTTGTCGCCACCACTTTTCCACGATCCCAGCAGCGACATGCGATGTGACCATCATCGCCGCACAACCATCCCTCTGCATCAAGGCTTTGTTCATAGATTGCATCTCGCCGCCGAAGTCAACCACCGAATCTGCAGATATGAAACTCACAAAAGATCTTTCGATGGCAACCGCAATCAGCAAGGCATGGGCTGCAGCTAGTCAACGGCCGTCTCTGCACGCATGTGCACATCTCAAGCGGCCATTGTATGCAGCATCCATGCACCAGCCCCGTATGATTGTCTTGATCGTACTCCTACCCATGGACACCAAACCAGATCGGAAAACCGGAATCACCGGCTAGCAACCAGATCGGGAGGCACCAAGCCATGGACATGATCCAGACTAGAAGGCCGGCAATCACCAGCGAAGTGAGATCGGGAGGCCGGCAACGCAGGCGGCCAGATCAGGAGGCGGCCATCAAGGAAGAATAGAAAAAAAACCGGGCCAAAGACACCCCACCACCGCCGTCCGTCAGGTGGCCGGCTTCCTCCGGCGGCGGCGAGGTGAACGGGAAATGATACACATAATTCAAATGAATAAAGTCTTCTAAAAAAGGAAATACTGAATGCGTAGATGTAAATTTTCGATTAGATAATCACCGTAGCGAGGATGGTACTTCTATTACAATTACGTCTCGGAGAAACATTGGCTGCATAAATTGAAAAAAAAAATACCCAGCTCTCACATGATAATTATCATGACTATTCGCAAAAATATGATAATTATCATGACTGCCGCATAGCATCTATCAGTTCTCACATGGCTACCAACTCACGTAGTAGTACTCTACACTATTTAGGTTCAACCAGCTAGCTAGTACTACCTCCGTCTGGGTTTATTACTCCCTTTTGTTTTTTATGTCAAACTTTCATCACATGTTTGATTAATAAAATATAAGTTGTAGGTCACAAAATGTATATTTTTAGATTTCATATTCGAAAGAGATATTCCATGATACTATTTTTGTGGTATATAACCTATTTTTTGGTATCCCCGCAAAAAAACATATTTTTTGGTATATAAATTAAAGGTCAAAGTTTAACCCAAAATACTAGGGGGACGTGGGTAGTAGCAGTAGAGATTTACTACAATATACAGATCTTAGTTTCCATATGTGCCAACATCTCAAGAATTGGATAGTCCTTGCAAAGTGTTAGCAATGAATTACATGAGATCACTCACACCTAAAGGTCCAGTACGAAAGAATGATCACATGTGGAAAAAGCCGGGAAATGGGATGGTGAAGATAAATGTTGACACCTCCTTTCAGTATGAAACACTTTCGGGTGCTTGTGGTGCAGTGACTCATGATGAACGGTGTGATTTCATAACTGCAGCTGGTTGGTTTCTGCCTAATATATGTGATGTGGATTCAGCAGCTAAACGCAATAAGGAACGGAATGTACTTAGCGAGTCAGATTGGCTGTACTAGAGTGGAAATTGAGTCAGACTGCTCCTTTGCTGTGAATTCTATTAACAAAACAAAGGACTCTTAAGGACCTGAAGTCGCAACCATCACGGAGTGCAAACATCTGATCTTGGACTATGCAAAGATATCCTTCAAACATTGTTTCAGGGAGGCAAATAAGGTAGCAGACGAAGTAGCAAAGTACTCTTTTAGTAAAAATAGATCTTCAGTTTTTTGGGAGGATAAAATTCTTTCCCACATCGGGCCTGCTCCAGAGGTGATTTGCGGAGACCGGATCGGGGCGATCCAGAGGCGATCGGCGGACGGAGGCGGGAGGGGCAGCTTCCCGGCGGTAGTATTGGAGCCAAAGTACGCGATGGAGAGAGGTAGGGAGCGGGGAGACCACCGCAAGGAAGGAGATCAGCGGGAAGAGAGAGAATCATGGATCAGAATAAGAAACATGATCCACAGGCAGGCGGGCATACGGAAGGAAATAGTAGAAAATCAGCTTGCCACCGGAAAAGTTGTGCGAGATCAAAGCATGGAGAGAATCAGAGGCAAGATGGGACAACTACGAGAGGATCTGAATAGGAGGATGAGGGAAAGGAATCGGGAGGAAAAGGAAAGCGGGGCTAGGGTTTCCCAGCTAGGCGATCCGCCTGATCGTGGTGGAGATCCGGAGCCATATTCCGTCGATCTGAAAGCAAACAGGGAGGCAGCAAATCATAAAATTCCTGATCTCAGCACAGAAAAGATGGAGCCAGGAGATACAGAGTGGGGGTATAAAGGAACGGTCCATGGAGAGGAGGCGAAATCAAGAACACCCATCCCACATTACAGCTAATCTCGAGAGCTTAGCCATGGCGGACCGGGACCCATGCAAGAACAAGGCGCCGCTGGTCCAGGAAGAGGTGGCATCAAGCGGCAAGGCCGGTTCGGGCGCGGCGAAGCTGGAGCACGGCGGTCCGTCACGGGACTGCGGTGATCTGTATCGTACTCCTGTGGCCCAAGGAGCACCTACGGCAATGGATGCAGGGTACGCCCATGCTGGACTGGCGGTGACTCCTGTACTCCCTATCAGTGTGGGGGAGCAGACCACTGGTGTCGTCAGCCTGGACCTCTCCAGGTAGAGGGAGGCAATGAGATCAAGATGGATTGCCATCGGTTTGTTCTTCTCTATGCAGTTGTTCAGCGTTGGTGGGCTCTTTCAGGATCTGAAGAACAAGTGGGGGTAGCGGGGACGCCTCAACTACTCTCCGCTCAAGAACAATAGGTTCATCCTTGAGTTCGAGAGGGAGGGTGACCTCCGCTTCATCCTCAACAATGGACCCTGGACACACCAGGGCGATGCTTTCCTGATGGTGGCGGTGGACGGGGCCGCTCGGCCAGGAGATGTGGAGGTGGCTCACATGCCAATCTGGGCACGCATCTTCGACGCTCCACCAATCATGTTCTTCGACGCAGTGGCGCGCAAGCTGGGTGACAAACTAGGTGAGGTGCTTGAGGTTGACTCAGATAGCGAGGGAAGGATCTGGGGTGAGTCTAAGAGTTAGGATCAAACATGATGTGGATGAGCCACTTCGTAGCAGGATAGAATTTCATGACTTAGGGGAAGATGTGAAGTACCGCCTCAATGTAAAATATGAGAGGCTTCCCCGCTTCTGTAGCTTTTGTGGTCACCTAGGGCATGGCCAACGCGAGTGTAAGCTGCCGGCAAACCTCCAGAAGATGAGGTTTTCGGCAGCGCTGCGTGCCTCCCCGTTCAAGAGAAGTAGCAGTAGGGGTGGTTTCATAGTACCGGAAACGACTAGTGCCAGACGTTTCCTCCTTTTTGAGGCAGAGGGCAGGGGCGAAGCAAGATCAGCCCCGGCGAAACTGGCGACGGGAAGAGGCAGAGAGGTTTCGGAAGATGTCATGGCTGACCCCTTGGTACAGGAGGCGATAGCGGCAGTTAGCGCTATCAAGCTCGGCTTTGAATGGAACGACAAAGTGTTCCAGGCCCCGTCGGACAGGGTAGCAAGGAGGACTCATGCAGGTGTGGCGCACACAGAGGAGTTGATCGACAGCAGCAAAAACCAGCCGGCGGTCCTAGTTGGGGATACAGAGGCCGGACAGGACAAGGTGGTCAGCTCTCACTCCACAGAGTACCCCCCGGGTTTTGAACCTGCGGGATACACTGACAAAACTACGGTGGACATTCTGAACCCACCTGTGGCAGCAACTCAGCTGGCGCCTGCTGCTGTGGAGATGGATACGCAGCTGACACCCGGTGGCCAAACTTTGGTCGCAGGTGCAGAGGTAAGCAAGGCGCTGGCTGGTAGGTATGCAGACACTTTGGCCGAGGGAGGCCAAGGAAATCAGAAGCAGGAGTTGAATACCATGTCTGCAGCGTACGGGGCAAACCTTTTGAAGAAGCAAATCCGCAGGAAGAAGCAGGATAGGATGATGAAGCCAGCAACTTCAGTCTTGGGAAAAAGAGGTGTCCGCCAGCTAGGTGGGAAAGCTAATGGAGGGGAAGGACAGGGAGGTGAAGACCCGGATGTCCAAAAGAAAATGAGGAGTGCAGAGAAACAGACAGGGCTGGAGGACAAAGGGAGTGTGGAAGAACAGGAAGCGACCGGGCCAGGTGCTCCCGGTGAACTGACAGACGCGGATGTCGGCGTCCGTCAGGAGCCATGAAGATCCTCAGCTGGAACTGCCGGGGACTGGGGCAGCCCCAGACAGTTCAAGAATTGGCGTGTCTGGTAAGCACGCACCGCCCGTCTATCATTTTTCTTTCTGAAACAAGACGGAATAAAGAAAAGTTTAGCGGCCTTAGATGGAGGATAGGGCTCAAGAACTGCATGCTTCATGATGGTAGAGGAAAAGGGGCGGGAATCGCCTTGTACTGGGATGAAATAGTTGAAATAAAAAATCTGTTGGCCCTCGCTATATTGATGTGCTAGTACGAAATAACCCAAATGAGCAGTGGTGGAGAGGTACGTTCGTATACGGAGAACCAAAAGCACACGAGAGGATTCATATGTGGAACCTTCTCAAGCGAATTAAACATAACTCAAATGCGCCGTGGCTTGTAATCGGAGACTTCAATGAAACGCTTTGGCAGAGTGAGCACTTTTCGGCCTCTAAAAGGTCAGAAAGGCAAATGGCCGATTTTAGAGAAGTTCTTGACTGGTGCAACCTGTATGACCTAGGATTTCGA
Organism: Triticum aestivum; assembly: GCF_018294505.1. Taxonomy (NCBI): domain Eukaryota; kingdom Viridiplantae; phylum Streptophyta; class Magnoliopsida; order Poales; family Poaceae; genus Triticum; species Triticum aestivum. The sequence continues at coordinate 7,605 of NW_025228044.1, forward strand.
GGACCAGTGTGGACATATGATAATAAGCAATCGGGTCGTAACGATGTTAAAGCAAGACTGGATCGGGGAGTGGCATCCACACCATGGAGCAATCGGTTCAGGAATGCCCAAATAGAACACATTTGCTCTACTAGGTCTGACCACCTGCCGTTGCTGCTATCTTTTGGCAAGAAGCTACAGTACAGAAAGAGAAAAGAGTTCATGTATGAGGCTCTTTGGGAAAGGGAAGAATCGCTACAGGCCACAATTGAAGAAACGTGGAAAAGTGCAGGGCTAGCTTTGAACCTACAGGACATAAAAAACAAACTGCGTATCCTGCAGGACAGACTGATAAAATGGAGTTCTCTGAAGATTGGTTCTATAACACGCAAAACAAATAAGCTTCGGCAACGCCTACAGGCTCTAATGAACAGACCCCCAAACCAAGAAAATGACAGAGAAATTGGGCTGGTAACTAAAGAGCTGGATGAACTACTACTGAGAGAGGAAATATTGTGGCTTCAAAGATCGAGAGCCACGTACCTACGCGAGGGGGACAGGAATACAGATTGGTTTCACCGCCAAGCCACTTGGAGAAAGAAACAAAACACAATAGTGAAACTAATGACAGAAGATGGCAAAATGGGTGGAACAGAGGAAGGAGCTTCATAAAATGTCAAAAAACTTCTTCAAGGATTTGTACACATAAGACAAAAACATCAGATCCCAGGCGCTGTTGGAGTTGTTCAATGAGTTAGTGAGCCCTGAGATGAACATTGAACTAGAGAAAGAATTCAGTGATAAAGAAATAAGTGATGCGCTCTTCCAGATTGGGCCTTCAAAAGCGCCGGGCCCGGATGGCTTTCACGCAAGGTTTTACCAAATAAATTGGGGCGTTCTGAAGGAAGAGGTAGTGGGGGCAGTCAAGGGATTTTTCGCAGATGGATTGATGCCAGAGGGGTTGAATGAAACAGTTATTGTGTTAATACCCAAGGGGAATGAACCAAAAAGCTTGAGAGACTTTAGACCAATCAGTTTGTGCAACATGATCTACAAGGTAATTTGAAAATGCCTAGTGAACCGGCTCCGCCCACTCCTAAACGACCTCATCTCAGAGACACAGAGCTCATTCATCCCGGGTCGAATGATCACAGATAATGCACTGATCGCTTTCGAATGTTTTCATAAAATCCAACACAGCAAACATCCACAGAACACACACTGTGCGTACAAGCTCGACTTAGCCAAAGCATATGACCGGGTGGACTGGAACTTCCTCGAAGGAGTCTTCTGTTAGGAAATATGCAACTTGTATTCCCATGAGGCCATAGACCGATATATATACATGTACAGGTGTGGAACATATGCAGGAAACCCCTTATACAACGGGGTAAATACAAAGGAGTACATGACTTATATTATAACTCTAACACCCCCCCTCAAACTCATGGTGGATGAACAACACTGAGTTTGGAGAGATAAAAGCCATGTTGTGCTCTAGTCTGGGCCTTCGTCAGGAAATCCGCCAACTGTAACTCGGAAGGCACATACTGAAGAGCAATAACCTGATCCTGCACACCAGCGCGCACATAGAAAGCATCAACACCGATATGCTTGGTGAGCTCATGCTTCACAGGATCGCGCGCAATGCTAATAGCACCTGTACTGTCAGATAAGAGCAGAGTCGGTGTAGTGACAGAAACACCAAAATCCTGAAGTAACCACCGTAACCAAGTCACCTCTGCCGTCAAAAGAGCCATGGCTCGCAACTCAGCCTCAGCACTCGAACGGGAAACTGCAATCTGTTTCTTCGTCTTCCAGGCAATGAGAGAACCGCCAAGAAAAACACAGTAAGCAGAAAGTGAATGGCGATCAGAAGGATCACTAGCCCACGTAGCATCCGAATAGGCCTGAAGCTGTAAAGAACTGAAGCTAGGAAAGAATAGACGGTGAGAGATAGTGCCCCGAAGATATCGGAGAACACGAAGGAGATGACTATAGTGAACCGATGTGGGAGCAGAGACAAACTGACTCAGAATATGAACCGGATAAGAGATGTCCGGACGAGTGACAGCTAGATAGACAAGACTGCCAACGAGATGACGATAACGCGTCGGGTCAGGGAGAGGATCACCATCAGTAGCACGGAGGTGAACATTGAGCTCCATGGGAGTCTCAACAATGCGCTCTTCAGTAAGAGCAGCACGAGCAAGAAGATCCTGGATATACTTTTCCTGGGATATAAAAAGCCATCAGAGGTAGAAGAGACTTCAATCCCAAGAAAGTAGCGAAGAGGTCCAAGATCAGACATAAGAAACTGCTCACTAAGACGGGCCTTTACAAAGGCAATATACTCGGGGTCATCCCCAGTGATGATCATGCCATCAACATAGAGAAGAAGAAGAGTCCGACCACGAGGAGAAAGGTGAATAAACAATGCTGGATCATGAGCACTTGCTGAAAAACCAGCAGTAGTGACCATAGAGGAAAAACGCTCAAACCAGGCGCGAGGGGCTTGCTTAAGGCCATAGAGAGAGCGACGAAGACGACATACCATACCATCAGGAACAGAATACCCAGGTGGTGGCTGCATGTACACCTCCTCACGCAGCTCACCATTAAGAAAGGCATTCTTAACATCAAGCTGAGATATAGACCAGTGGCGTGCAGAGGCAACGGCAAGAAGTGTACGAACAGTGGTCATATGGGCCACAGGAGCAAAAGTCTCGTCATAATCACGACCATGCTCCTGCTGAAAACCACGAGCCACAAGACGAGCTTTGTGACGCTCAAGAGAACCATCGGAGCGAGTCTTAACCTTGTAGACCCACTTACAAGTGATGGGACGGACTCCGGGAGGAAGAGAAACAAGATCCCAGGTACTAGTGCGTTCAAGAGCAGCAATCTCCTCTGCCATCACAAACTGCCATTCAGGATGAACAACAGCCTGACGATAAGAAGTCGGCTCAAGAACAGCAGCACCAGCGGTGGGAAATCCAAAGCGATCAACAGGCGGACGAGGACGAGAACGCAAGCCATAAGTAGGCTGAGAGGAAGAGGACAACTCATCCAATGAGGCATCCACAGGTCGTGAACGACGAGTGTAATGCTGAGAAAAAGATGGAATAATAGAAGGAGGAATCGCCAAGGTAGAATCGGGGGGTGGTGACGAAGAAGTCACCGGAGATGAAGGTGTAGAATCCGGTGACATGCTAGGCGAGGAGACCGGAGAAGATGGTGGCTGCAAATCGACGAGAGGTGGAGAAGCAGAGGGAGTGGAACGAATAGGCACATGCGCGACGGGGGTGATAGGTGAGCCAGGAAAAGTGAGGAAAGAGATATCCTCCACTGAAAAAATCGAGGAAGATGGGCGTGGGTAGAAGGGACGAGACTCATCAAAAGTCACGTCTCGAGAGATACGCATCCGACGACCGATAGGATCCCAACAACGATAGCCCTTATGCTCATCACTGTAGCCTAAGAAGACACACTCAACAGACTGAGCGGTCAGTTTGGTGCATTCGCGAGGGGCAAGAAGAACATAGCAAACACAACCAAACAAGCGAAGCATCGAATAATCGGGAGAACGATCAAAAAGACATGCATTCTGAGCATGAGCACCAGGACAAGAGAACTGGGCAAGAGTACCCTGCTCAGCAAGGACTCCACGCAACATCTTGGAGATATACTCTCCAGCAGAGTCAGCACGGAAAACACGAATAGGAGTAGAGAACTGAGTGTGAACCATGGCAGCAAAACGCTTATAGATAGATAACACCTCACTACGAGAAGACATAAAATATATCCAGGTGTATCGAGAGAAATCATCTATAAAAATAATATAGTAGCGATGACCTCCTTTCGAGGCAAATGGAGCTGGACCCCAGACATCGGAGTGAACAAGGTCAAAAGGACGCTGAGACATAGTGTCACTATGAGGATAAGGTAACTGGACCTGTTTACCAAGCCGACAACCCTGACGGTCTAAAGACACACCGCCGGAGACAGATCCAAGAAGACCACGTCGAACTAAGGATGAGAGACGAGAGCCACACAAGTGACCAAGGCGATGATGCCACTGCTGAAAAGAGCTGGTAGACAAGGCAACAGAGGGGGAAAGACTGGCGGTGGCGGCAGCGGAGGGAAGGTGAAGCCAGTCAAGTTCCCAGAGACCTTGAGAGTCATGGTGTCGGGGCCAGCACCAAGGAGAGCACCAGTGTGACGGTCCAGAACAGAACAAGAGTCAAAGTCTAGAATCACCCGACAACCGGAGTCAACAATCTGACCACCAGAAAGGAGCTGCATGGTAAGTCGAGGAACATGAGCAACATCAGGAACATGAAAAGATGAGGTGCTAAGAATGCCTCGACCATTAACCGGGAGGGAGGTACCATTAGCAGTAAGAACATGAATAGGAGAATCAAGAGCACGAATAGAAGACAAGGTGGATGAATCATGAGTCATATGAAAAGATGCTCCAGTATCAAGAATCCATGGAGATGTACCTGACTGTGTTGAAGGTGGTCTCACAATGCCAGAGGAGTCAGTAGCAGAACCAGCAGAACCCGTCGGTGAAGAACCAGAGCATGCAGCGAGCAAGCACCGAAGGCGCGTAATCTCCTGCTCAGTCAGGAGCTCAACTGAAGAGGTCGACGTAGATGCACCCGGCAATGAAGAGCCGGAGGCGGTCAGCAGACCACGAAGTCCCACAATCTCCTGCTCGGTGAAGTACATAGCTGAAGTAGACGACGCAGTAGCACTGGGAGAGGAGCGGCCACCAGGCCCACCACCACCTGTGGAAGCCGCCAGAGGAGGCGACATAGCATAACCAACATCATCCGTAGAGGCCGGTGAAGGAGACGAGGGCACATGCAGACAAGCCCCAAGCGCCAAAGGAAGACGCGGGTCAATAGAGTCATATGCATCAACACATCCGATGGGGGCCGTGAGAGGAGCC
>NW_025228045.1:0-4940 GCF_018294505.1 Triticum aestivum
TGTTTTCCTATGCCAAATTTTACATACTGAATCAATATGAAGATAACTATTTGTATTTCAAATGTAAATTATTTATGAAACCACCATAAAATTACCTCGGATGAAGAATAACTTATTCTGCCCCCTGTGTGATGAATAATATCACTATATTGTCTTATTTTAGATATAAAAGAGAACGTAACAAAACCTATAATCGTCGTTAAAAAAATTATGTTACGTAAAATTACAAATGTAAAAACATAGTGTAAAATGTACATAAAATACATTTTTTGACCTATATTTTTTTAATGCCAAATTTTATACAGTAAATCAATATGAATGTAACTATTTGTATTTCAAATGTAATTTATTTATGAAGTGGTCGTAAGATTACCTCGGATGAAGAATAACTTATTCTGCACCCTGGGTGATGAATAGTAACACCAGTGCATTGTAATTTTACATTCCGTAAGTTTTTCGTCATCCTGGGTGAGGAATAATTATTCTTCACCCCCCTCTATTTTACCACCAGTGCACTGTAATTTTACATTCCGTAAGTTTTTTTCTTACTTCTGACTAAAAAAAGGCCGTAAGAAAATATATAATCGCCGTAAAAAATAATTTATGTTATGTAAAATTACAAACGTAAAAACATAGCATCAAATATACATAAACTTCAAATTTTCTTGTCTAATGTCCTATATTTTTATTTTCTTATACCAAATTTTACGTAGTGAATCAATAAGAATGTAACTATTTGAATTCCAAATGTAATTTAATTATGAAGTGATCGTAAGATTACCTCGGGTGAAGAATAACTCATTCTGCACCCTGGGTGATGAATAACATCAATATATATACATAAACACTATTCTGATCACGGGATCAGAATAATATTCTGATCACAACCTGTACTGCCTGAGTAACGCACTTGAACTTCCCTCTGTACGAACCTGACCTTCGAGCTATCTTCGCAACCGTGGCTTCCCCCGCGAATTATTCTAGTTAGTCGTGTTCTATATGATGTTAGTGTAATTTAAAACATTTTTAGCAACTAAATACCGGTTTTAAATACGAATCTTGCTCGTTGGCGGATTTTGCTCTCGGGTCATGATGAAATTGCGTTTTTTTGCAATTTTACTCCCTGAGTTGTTCGACCTGAACTTCTCCTAGTGCTAGGTTGAACTTCCGCCAACATTGCCCAAATGGGGCTTGCGATATACCGTTGGAAAGCTATGAACACCAGTATCATGACCCAAGTTAAATTTTTAGCAAAATGTAAGCGGTTTAAGAGCAGTTTTGGAAACCGTTTTTTCTTCATACAAAAAACGTGAATCGTGTTTTTGCTCGCATTTCTAAACCGTTTATCGGAATGAGGCAAATAATATGGCGTTGAAAAGCTGCTGCAAAACCGGTCCTTCCACATGTTGAAAGTTTTCTCTAATTAAAAATGGTTAAAGAATAATTTGCAAAATCGTCAAATTTTGCAAACCGAACAGCCGAGTTCGTATTTTCAATGTCATTTCTAAACGGCTAGTCGAATTGAGGCAAACGATATGGAGTTGGAAAGCTTATGAAAATGCGCTACTTTTTCATGTAGAAAGTTTTTTTTTCTAATTTTGCACGGTTTAAGAGTAATTTAGAAAACGGTACAAGTTCCACTGAGTTCGTATTTTTGATCTATTTTTTTAACCGTATGTCCGAATGCTGCAAATGATATGGCGTTGGAAAGCTTGAGGAAATGCAAAAAAATTTGGTATATATTGTTTCTCCTAATTCCTTACTATTTTAAGTCAATTTTGAAAATGGCTAAAAACGTATTTTCACCGTAATTGCTACAAACTTTATCGGAATGGGGCAAATAATATACCGTTGAAAAGCTAAGGAAAATGCGAAACTTTTTAATATTGGTGGTTTTCTGTGATTCCTAGCCGTTTTCAAGTAATTTCGAAAATGGCGAGATCATTCGTTCTGCCTTTTCGCGAGACAGATACTTTGAAAATGCGCCACGTGAAGAACCTGAACTTCTTGGCATGACTACTTGAACTTCACTCTATTTTTCACGTGCTTTTTTACTCGTAGATCTCCATCCACTGCTCGTAGCTCTCCATCCACTCACCGAAATTGAGCAAGTGATATACCGATGGAAAGCTGTTGTAAACACGCAACTTTCCCGTGTTCATCATTTTTTCATACTCGCGACGATTTTAAAAGTTTTTCATCTGATATTCATTCACTATAGTAGGTGAACTTCCTGCTGTTTTCACGTTGAACTTTTGTGACGTATTTTTCATTTGTAATTTTCTCGTCCATTCGTCAAGTGTTACACAAATAGTATTTCTTTTGTATAAACCTCTCTCACAATACTTTTTTAACTTTCTCCGGCGGAGGACTTGAACTTATATCAACAAACTTTTAGTCTTTGCTTTTTTTATTCTTTTTAATATAAAACGCACACCGTGTAGTACGTGAACTTCTGGCAGTTATCAAGCTGAACTTCTCTCGGTTATGTGAAATATCTGAGTTTTTTATGAATATTAATCTGAATTTCTTAATCTTTTTTATGAAATTTTTGAAGCACTCTATTTTGAACTTCTTGTTTCCATTATTTAATAACGAGGAAAATCTGAGTTTTCTATAATCATCGAAGTTCTCCATCTTTTTAATTTGGACTTCCTGGTTTTATTTCTTAATCTTTTTTATGAAATTTTGAAGCGCTCTATTTTTAAAAGTTGAACTTCTTGTTATTTAATTTTTTAAACTTCTTGTTTTCCATTCTTTAATAACGAGGAAAATCTGAGTTTTCTAAAACATCGAACTTCTCCATCTTTTTAATTTGGACTTCCTGGTTTTTATTTATTTTAGTAATGAAAAAAATCAAACTTTTTGATAGACATCGAGCCACTCCATTTTTAAATTTGACCTTCTTTTATGTATTTTTAGAAATGTGAAAATTGGAGTTTTGTTAGAAACATCGAACTTCTTCATTGTTCCGAATTGAACTTATGGGTTTTATTCTTTAGTAGCAAGAAAAATTTGTTTTTCTAAATAAATATCAAACTGCTCCGCTTTTTCAAATTGAACTTCTTGGTTTTATTCTCTATTAACGAGATAACCTGAGTTTTACAAAACCTAGTTTTTTAAACTTCCAAAATGAATTATGAATTTCTTTCATAAATTACACGAGTTTGCTTAAAAAGTTAAACTTATTTTTTGAAGTCCCAAAGGTTTCATCTCCCGAACTTCTCAATTTTCACCATGCTAACTCAAAGTTTTTTTTGCAATCCTCATGATTTTTGTTTGTTGAAACTTTTTTTTTCTTCCAAACTTACAAGTATCAATCATTGTTTCTGCTTGAATTTTTTCTGTACTTTTCCTACCACATGAAACAATTCTGTTTTGAGTTGGAAAGGTGTGTAACACATAACACCAAGAGAGACATTTGTTCTTACTTTTTATTTTCTTCGAGAGATAAAGAAAAATAGCTTCAACATTTTACTTATTCCTAGTTTGAAAAATAGAAACAAACACTGATTTTGTACTATGAGAAGTTCTTTTTTTTTGCAGTGTGAAAAGTTTGATCTTTTTATCATGAACTTTCTTGTTGATTATTCCTTTTTTATATACAATGAATTGTGCAAGTTTCTCATGTTTAACTTCTGTCTTTCTAATAAACACAACGGATTGTTAGAAATAAATACACACAACTTTTTACAAGAACTATCCAACTGTTGCTAAAAAATTATTTAAAACATTCAACATTCAAAACAGTAACGTACTATCAAGATTCACAAGTTTAAAACAATTACTTGTAGAGTCTCTTGCATTTTTTGCGGCCTGAACATCATCTAAAAAACGGCAACTGCTGGAAAAAAATTGTCAACTTCTTTCTTTGTAAACAGCAATTGTCAAAACAGTGTGTCTCTCTTGCGTGCAAGTGTGAAGGTAGTGTTTTGTGCTTCTAACTTGGATTCTCCTCTCACCACATGTGGCTGTCTTGTGCACGCCAACACCACACTCCCTGTGGACGCGAACTGGGCAGAAGCACGCATGTGCCGTTGGACTGCATAGGCTCACTGGCCAAACTTACCAGGCTAGATGGATCTTCTTGTTTCCAGCCGAGCACCCTCAGCATCGGCAAGCAGGACCACGCCTCAAAAAGGTAGTATTTTTTCTGTTCTTACACCGTCCAGGGGAAATGACACACAGAGCAGTTTTCTCTCTCTTTTCTAGTAGGTAAGTAAGTTCAATCTCTTCTCCACATGCGAGGCACTTCGGCCGACAGGAAGCGATGCAGTTTGCTGGCGGCAGGCGCTCGCGTGCTCGTGCTCCTTACGCACATCCGGAAGGTAGGAGATGAGCGGGCGGTTGACCCATGGTCAGGGAAGCCACAGAGTTCCATGCGCGGCTGCAATCAGAGATGTCGACGGAAGGTCGATGACAGGCGCCATTGAAGGTCGGCAAGAGATGCCTGTGCAGGTCAGGCTCCAAGGATGGCGACCCATGGCTAGCTTGCATCTATGCGTGAAGACAAGGCAGTAGCCTCAGCTGATTGCAAGGGCGGCACGACCGGGCGGCGGAGGACGCCATGACTCCGACGCACATTTGGAGCGGCGCTCCCACGTGGGAAACTCTCACGTCGGCGGCGGGAGAGGAGGAAGGTCGCGGGGCCAGAGGAGGAAGGTCGCGGGGGCAGATGAGGATGGATGTGCGTCGCCGTCGGTGGTCGAGGAGCAGGAGCACAGTATAAAGGATGAGGCACGAGGTGGCAGTGGCGGCGCAATTTGGGGAGCGAGCGGCGGTGGCGGTGTGACCATGGAGTGTGGCGGCGGTTGCGGGGCGATCTGGGGAGGGCGACGGCGGTGGCGGCGCGATCCGGTGACGGCGGTGGCGGCGCGATTTGGGGAGAGCGGCGACGGCTGCTTCGGCCGGTGTTCGGGACGGCGCCGGGAAGAAGCTAG
>NW_025228046.1:0-3741 GCF_018294505.1 Triticum aestivum
GGTGGTGGTGCACTTCGCCGGAGAAAAAACTTAAACGAGGGCGGGCCTAGAGGGATGGCCGAGGGCGATGGCTAGACCGGCGGTGGGGGCGGTTTCGGGGAGGGCGGGGCCGCGAGGCGGCGCGGGAGCGCCGCCGGCCGCGGGTGGTGGTCGCAGGCAGTTCGGCCGGTGGCCCAGGCGGAGGCTGGAGAATAAGAAGAGATGGAGGTAGAAGAAAGGCCGGGCGCCGTTGGATTTTGATTGTACGTTGGAAAAATCGACCAACGCGATTTGAAAAAGTCAGTCGACTAACGTGTAGCCTCAGCCATTAAATGCGAGAACAAAACGACCTGGTATCGCACTCATCAGCCCTGGTGTCAAACAGAAAGGAGGAAGATGATGTGCCCAAGCAGAGAACAGTCCACGCACCAAAAGATAAGAAAAGAATAGGAAAGAAACGAAGCAACGTGGCAACTTCCACGCCACTGCCCCGCAAGGAAAACCTCCATGCCACCTACCGCTAGCTGCAAATCAGTGAAGTCGAGTAGTCCACCTACCGCACATCAAACTGAGCGTGCTAGGGAGCCATGGCTATGGAGGTTCTGTACCCGTTCTTCCTCTGCCTCGCCGTGCTCGCCGGCAGAGCAGCCTCCACCCCACCACACTCGCAGTGCCTAGACAACCCACCGGACTTCACGGCCGCCAGGGTCGAGGCGGGAAAGGTCGTCCATGACTTCGCCGGCTACAAGGCTTACGTCACTGGCGCCATCCACTCCGACCAGGCCGTCGTCCTGGCCTCCGACGTCTACGGTTAGTTCTTTTGATTAAATTGTACATGGGACATGTTGGTTCACTGTATATTGTGCAATTTTTTTGTGCATATATGGCTTGTTTTCCTTTTGTGTGAAGAAGAACTGCATGAACATGGCTATTCCATTTTCATTTCTTCAGGATTCGAAGCGCCGTTGCTGAGGTTCGACAATCCATTGCTGATCATTTTATGTATTTTTCTTCAATCAAAAAGACACTGAACACTATTTGTTAAGTTTCAAGTTTATACATGGTTTTGTTTCGAAGAAGAGAAAAGTAAATTTATGCGTACAGAATTCAACGCAAAAATGGATGTCCTGGATATAGTGTGTACATGCCGTGGGGGCAACAACTTTTCCTTTCTTCCTCTTATATAAAAGCAGAGCACGATACTTCCTTCGGATGGGGATACAGGTCATGCATGGGTTTTAGGTGTTTGATTTCATTACCAAAAAATGGGTTGTATGTCATCGAAGGTATTTTATAGATTTGTCGTCAAAAAGGTTTCTAAATATGTGTTTATTGTATTATATAGTATATGTTTTGCTAATTAAATTGACTACCTAAATTCCTGTGTCGGACTAATATTCTGGTCCTCCAAAGGAAGTAGTAGCACTGCTGTTTAAATTAAATACGTACAAAGTGACATGAGCATGCATATAGTGTCGTGCCGTTCAATAACTTCTTTATCCCCATATCTATTCATCTATAAGTAGGAATCGTGTAGAGCGTTGCTAGCTATACACAGGACAAATTTATGGCCGACGCTTGCAGGATTGTACGTGGATAGCCAGCAGCGAGCGTGTAGGGAGGAGGTTACTCGGTTTTTTTTAGCTGATACTGGTGTTGTTGGGCATGAATTATCGTTCGTGGATAAGTGTCGTCCATGAATCAATTTCAAATCATGTAAGGTTGTGAATAATGTTTAACATGACAAGGAAGGAAGATAGCAGACAAAGTTGGTGAAGCCGGATACTATGTCGTGGTCCCTGATTTCTTTAATGGGCAACCTTTAACGGGGGCACCAGGTGAAAACCTCACACAATGGCTCAGTGAGCACTCTCCGGTAATATATTCCAATAATAACATTCCCTTGACTTTTTATTGAACATTTACATTGCTTTTCTCGACTGTTAGTCTAATACACCTTGGAGTATACTATAACCAAAGTGGTATGTTCCAAAAGAAACCGGTATATTTTTTGAAGTTCTGTAGTGTTTCTGGTGGAAATAGATTTACTGTCGTGATAATTTTTCAAATGTTATCTTATTTACTTGGTTTATCTAACAGGTAAAAGCTGCTCAAGATGCTAAACCAATATTTGCAACCTTGAGAAAAGAGCGAAAATTTAGTCTTGGAGTTGGAGGATACTGTTGGGGTGGTCAGTGAAATCAATATACATTACTGAAAGCAATCATAATACAATCAACTTTAATTCTTTCATCTTAGACTTAATCCGACAATCCTTTTGTTATGTTGCACCAACAGGAAAGTTCGCAGTGGAGATAGCGAAAATGAATGAGGTGAAGGCAATTGTCATCTCCCATCCTTACTCAGTCATTGTTGGTGACATGAGAGGTGCACTTTTATTTCTACTTATGAGGTTGTTAGTTTCAGTGTGACTCCCTTATGTTCACATTTGAAGTTTATCTGGAACTCAGAGGTCAAGTGTCCCATTGAAATCCTTGGAGGTGAAAATGACCCAGCTACACCACAAAAGTTCATATATAAGTTCTTGAATGTCCTTCGTAAAAGAAGTGATAAGGTGAGTTTTTTATTTTCTTGACTCTTGATGCCATTAACATAGTTATGCTCGCATTGTTATTCCAAAGTTTGAAATATAGTTTTTTGAAGCACAAGATCCATGTTTAGAATATCATAGTGTGTATAATTGCTACACATCTCACTGTTAACATTACCGAAAGAAGAAATATAACTATTTTTATCGAATAAGGCCTCATATTTCCTGACATAGTTGTAGCTGGATTAATCTTGAAGTGTGAAATTACTCCCTATGTCCTCTGATGTCAAATTTACGATTTTATGAAGTATTCATAATCGTACTCAATTTGGCTTTCAACTTTAATTTGGATTAGGATATGCTAATAAAATTATCACATTCTACAATAATTTAATAAAACACATTGTTACTTTGTATGTTGAGAAAGTTTGACGCGGTAACAATTCTTCGACAAGTAAATAAGAATGGAGGTACAACCGTGGATGTGTAATTCTGAACTTTGTTGACTGGATTTGGTAGGTTTATAAAAGAAAGGGTAGGCCTATGAAAATGGTGTTAGACTGACGAAAGACTTCAATACACCATCTCATAAGTGAATTCACATGATTGGTCAGAAGTTCTTTTTGACCAAAGTGCTACCTAGCCTCATATCATATCGCTTTGTTGCAGATACCTTACTTTGGGAAGATCTTTCAAGGAGTTGCACATGGCTTTGCTTGTAGGTACAATATCACCAACCCATTCGAAGTCAAAACCGGTGAACAAGCTCTTGCCCTAATGGTTGGATGGTTCCAGAAACACCTGAAATGAGAAATGCTAATCACAAAGGTCACATTGATCCGACCTAGTTAGTTTCATATCCATGTAAATGTTTCCAACACAATATTTATGTAATTGCATATCCATACACTAGGTACATGCACGGACCATGATTTGTGAGTCCTTTGCACTAGTAGGAAAAGGGGCTTTTACCCCGGTTCATAAGGGCCTTTAGTCCCGGTTCAGGAACCGGGACTAAAGGGTCGTTACTAATGCCCTATCCCTTTAGTCCCGGTTCTTACACGAACCGGGACTAAAGGCCGTCCACGTGGCCGGTGCGGGGAGCCCAGGCAGGAGGGCCTTTGGTCCCGGTTGGTGCCACCAACCGGGACCAATAGGCTTCCATGCGTCAGCACCTGGCAGGAGCTGAGGTTTTTGTTTTTTTTTGAAAG
>NW_025228047.1:0-6319 GCF_018294505.1 Triticum aestivum
CCTCCATCCTTTGATAGTCTTGGGGGTAGAAAGTATTGCTTGGTAATTGTGGATGACTATTCAAGATACACTTGGGTGTATTTCTTCAAGAGGAAGAGTGAGACCCAACAAACCGTCATTAACTTTGCAAATGAAGCCCAACGTCAACACAATGCAAAGATCTTGACAATAAGAAGTGACAACGGCACCGAGTTCAAGAACTACACCTTGGATGAGTTTCTTAGTGATGAGGGGATCAAGCATCAATATTCCGCACCTTACACCCCTCAACAAAACGGTGTTGCGGAGAGGAAGAATCGGACGTTGATGGATGCCGCAAGGACCATGATGGCGGAGTTCAAGTTTCCATACAACTTTTGTGCCGAAGCCATCAACGCCGCGTGTCATGCATCCAATCGGCTCTACCTCCGCAAGGGCTTGAACAAGACTCCATATGAGATACTCACCGGTAACAAGCCCAACCTCAAGTACTTTCGGGTGTTCGGGTGTAAGTGTTTCATTCTCAAGAAAGGTGTTCGGTTGTCTAAATTTGAGGCTAGAGCATATGAGGTCATATTTGTTGGTTATGCTACAAACTCTCATGCTTACCGTGTCCTCAATAAATCCACGGGACTTATTGAGGAGACGTGTAACGTGGAGTTTGATGAGAATAACGGATCCCAAGTGGAGCAAAGTGGCACTTGTGATGTAGGTGATGAAATTCCTCCTCAAGCCATAAGAAGAATGGGTGTTGGTTTTATCCTACCCATTGAGGAACCCCTTGTGGCCGAAGGAGAAGGACAATTCTCCACTCAAGTGGAGCCATCACCAACCCAAGGCCCACACGCTTCCGAAGAACAAAGTGAAGGCCCTCAACCTCATGAACAAGACCAAGGGCAAAATCATGATCAAGACGGTGGAGACACACCAAGTGATGCCCAAGGTCAAGTTCTCTCCTCCGAGCAAGTTCAAGATCAAGAACAAGCTCAAGACGGCGCTCAAGATGATCAAGTGACCGCTCCTCAACTCACCTCCGAGGAGGAATTGGAGCGTCGTGCCGCCAAGATTGCTTCCTAGCTCTCCACCAAGGGTCATCTCATGAAGAATGTGCTTGGAAGCATTCAAAAGGGGGTAAGCACTCATAGACAATTGGCAAACTATTGTGAACATCACGCGTTTGTCTCTTGTGTGGAACCCCAAAAGGTATATGAAGCTCTCAAAGATCCGGATTGGCTCAATGCCATGCATGAAGAACTCAACAACTTCGAGTACAACAAGGTGTGGAGATTAGTGCCAAGGCCAACGGGGAACCACAATGTCATTGGAATGAAGTGGATATTCAAGAACAAGCAAGATGCTCATGGGACCATCATCCGCAACAAGGCACGATTGGTGGCACAAGGCTACTCCCAAGTCGAGGGCATCGACTACGGTGAAACCTTTGCTCCCGTTGCTCGCCTTGAATCTATTCGTTTGTTGATTGCTTATGCTTCTCATCACAACTTTAAGTTGCAACAAATGGATGTGAAGAGTGCTTTTCTTAATGGACCTATTAATGAGTTGGTGTATGTCAAGCAACCCCCCGGGTTCGAGGATCCCTACTTTCCCGATCATGTGTATCAACTCGATAAGGCACTCTATGGCCTTAAACAAGCCCCACGTGCGTGGTATGATCACCTTACCGAGTTGTTACAAGATCGTGGGTTTGAAGTTGGGCTAATCGACCCCACTCTTTTTACTAAGAAGGTCAAAGGGGATTTGTTTGTGTGCCAACTATATGTTGATGACATTATATTTGGTTCCCCTAACAAAGCTTTCAATGAGGAATTTGCCGCACTCATGACCTCAAAGTTCAAGATGTCTTCCATGGGAGAGTTGAAGTTCTTTCTCGGTTTCGAAGTAAAGCAAAGAAGAGAAGGAACCTTCATCAACCAAGCCAAATACACTCAAGACATGCTCAAGAGATTCAAGCTAAGTGATGTCAAGCCGGCGTCCACTCCAATGCCTACCAAGTGCCAACTTGACATCGATCCCAATGGTAAAGCGGTGGATCAAAAGGTATATCGCTCCATGATTGGTTCATTACTTTACCTTTGTGCATCTAGACCGGATATCATGTTGAGTGTGGGAATTTGTGCACGTTTTCAAGCCGCACCTAAGGAAAGCCACTTTGTGGCGGTCAAGCGAATCTTTCGATATTTGGCTCATACCCCAAACTTTGGCTTATGGTACCCAAGAGGAGCAAACTTCAAGCTTGTATGGTATTCAGACTCCGATTGGGCGGGAGACAAAGTGGATAGGAAGTCCACTTCCGGAGGGTGCCAATTTCTTGGTTGCTCTTTGGTAAGTTGGTCTTCTAAAAAGCAAAGTTGTGTGTCTCTCTCGTCCACCAAAGTGGAGTATGTGGCGGCCGGGAGTTGTTGTGCACAACTCTTATGGATGAGGCAAACTTTAAAGGATTACGGTGTCATTTGTGACAAAGTGCCTCTTTGGTGTGACAATGAAAGTGCCATCAAGATTTCTCTCAACCCGGTGCAACACTTCAAGACGAAGCATATTGAGATTCGGTATCACTTCATCCGGGATCATATTAGGCGAGGGGAGATCGAGCTCAACTATGTCAACACTCATGATAACCTTGCAGATATTTTCACGAAGCCATTGGATGAAGCAAGATTTCGCGAGTTAAGGCATGAGCTAAATATCATTGATTCGAGCAATGTGGTTTGAACCTTTGCACACCCCTCACATTCATCATGCATTCTTGTCTAGGTGTAGGCATGGACATAGGGGGAGTGTTGTTCTCTAAATGAACTCTTCCTCCCCCCATAATGCATAAACCAATCTCACTCTTTCACATTAGCAATTTTTGATCGTACTTGTGCTTCAAAGACGAGTTTTGGTCATGGGCCCAAGGATAATTCTTCGCGGTGCCATACCAATTGACTCAAACATAGGTGGCCTCGGCCACCGCCCCTTTCTTGAAGGGGTGTGTCTTCTGACCTCTTGCTAGTGTTCTTTGGGTGTCTCTTGGTTTTCTCTTCTTGCCGTCATTATCTTTTCTTTTCTTTTGTGCCGTGCTTGTTGAGTCTAGTTTTGAGTTGCACTGGGCGGTACTACCGCTGTTGCTGTGCGGTACTACCACTTAGGTGCATAAGCAGTACTACCGCCCTCAGCCGCGGTACTACCGCACTAAGCGGTACTACCGCCCATCACCGCGGTACTACCGCTGAGGGGCGGGACCAGGGGGTTAAGTCGTGGGCAGGGGTGGTTTCCTCCCCCCATACCCATTTGCTTCGTCCCCTCGTTCCTCTTCGTCTCTCCAGTGCCATCTCGCCGCGGGAGGGCTCCGGCGGCCCTCCGTCTCCGGACCGTTTCTCTCCTTTTCCCTCGGTGGAGTCGATCCCCACCTCGTCCTCTTGCCATGGATGCCGGTATTGCCCCCGTTCCTCTTCTCTTCTTGTCTAGTTTTCAGATCTCGTGTTTTAGGGGCAATAGTGGTTGCATCTCTAGATTTTTTGCCAAATCTAGGCTTGAGTAGGTTGGAGAAGGCAACTAGACTCTTTGGATTGGTGTTTGGTAGGTTTTTTTTTGAATTTGGCATCCCCGGTAGTGCCGGATCTGTCCACGGCAGCAGGGATCCTCCGTGCCCCGTCTCGGGCGGTACTACCGCCCCTCCTGCGAGGTACTACCGCGCGAGCGGCACTAAGCCGTACTACCGCCCATATGGCGCGGTACTACCGCTGGAGCGGTACTGCCGCTGTGCAGGCGCGGTACTACCGCCGGATGCCCAGTTCCATCATTCCCTACCGCATGTTGATCCATGTTTGTTGTGTTTATTTGGTTTTGATCATTCCTTCTAGTTGTTTCGTGTGTCCGTGTGTTTGATTCCAGGTGATGAACATCCTGAGCAGCAAGTCCGCCGTGTCAACCCCGGGCGTTCAATGTCAAAGCGGTACCGCTCATCTGAGTCTGCAGGTGGTTCTTCCAGTGGTCCACCGCCGCCAGTGGGTGCTTCCTCAAGTGCTAATCCTCATCTCAAGAAGAAGACTGCCAACAGGCCGAAGTCAACTGGCAAGAAGGTGACTGAGATGACTGCCAAGGAATTCTGGGACAGGCGTCGCCGCAACCCATATGAGGAAGACCAAGAATCCAACCTTGTCAATCGCCCGTTCTGGAACCGGTTTCAGTATGCCACCTACTTTGACGTGATAAAGGCTAAGAAGAACCTCTTTGTCAATGTTCATTCCATCAACATGGATGCTATGGAGAAGGACCCGGAGTACTTTGGTGACGCCCTTCAGATGTGCTCTCAGTTGAACATTCTCAGGATCATGCAGTTCAACAAGGACTTTGATGTAGATTTGGTGGCTCAGTTCTATGCCACTGTCCACCTAGGAACTGATGTAGACAGGACTCTGCTTGGATGACTAATGGGAAGTTGCTAGCTGTCAAGTGGAAGGCCTTCATGGAGTTGCTTGACGTGGAAGATCAAGGGCTCGAGACTCCAGTCGGGTTCCGTCCTCACCACAATGTTACCTCCACTCACAAGCAAGCCCTCTGGCCCTACTGTACTCTGAAGATCAACCCTGAGACCAAGAAGGAAACCTATGAGCTGTCTGCCTTTCTGGACATCCTTCACCGTATCTTCCGCGAGACTCTCTTCCCTCGTATCGGGAATCTGGACATGGTTCACTCCTATCTCGTGGACATGCTTCTCTTCTGCGAGCGTGAGAAGGAAGAAAACACTGGCGAGTCCCTGGACATCTCTCATGTTATGTGGTCTAAACTTCTGTCTGCTGTTTCTGAGCGCAAGTGCCCGATTTATGTTCCGTTTATCATGTTGCTCATTGAGAAGGCCTAGAGAAGTACCTATCCCGAGGAATTGCTGGAAACTGGAGAGTTGGTTTCTCATGAGATCAAGCGTCTGAGAAAGAAGGACAATTGGGGCACCTCTGTTCCTAAATCTGGGGTTCCTTCTTCTGCTGCTGCCATGGAGACCGAGGGCGAGGCTGATACTGGTGTTGACCATGATATGTGCCTTCTGAGGCAGAGCCCTCTTGGGCAAAGAAGCTCAAGCTCAAGATGAAGAAGCTGTTCTGCATGGAGTCTCACGGTCAATACATGACACATGTGGCTGAGAAGAATGCCAGGGGACGCCACAAGGAGCTTATGCGTCAGTTAGGTGCGACAGTCACCAGCGGCTCTGAGGGTCACATCACTGAGGAGGAGGAGTGGATCCAGCAGCACTGTCCGTGGACCGATTCAGATGCCGAGCAGTTTCCGACCGAGGACGGCGGTGCAGACGATCACGCAGAGTACTGATGTTCGAGATCCTCAGCATGCTCTCACCTGGAGCCGTAAGAGCGCTCTTTGCCCCTTTTGGTGTCTCGATGCCAAAGGGGGAGAGAGTTTAGGGATTTGCGTCGTTGTGTTGCGAGTGTGTCTGTGTGCTTTCGTTGTGTTTGCTTCCATTTGCTTTGTTTGGTTTTGTGTTCCGTGAGACCTAAGTTCCAGACATATGGTGTGAGACATATGCTACCTTATCCTTATCATATCTTTATCTATGTCTCTTGTCATTTAGTATCTCATGAGTAGCATGCTTACTTTGTCATATTTCCTGCTCTCATGTATCTCGCTTAGGTTGTTGGTCTCTAAAATACAGGAGGAGTGTTGATCCTAGTATGTGTGCCGTGCAGTCCAAAGCACTTATCTTGATGGCACACATCTCGGGGGAGCCCGTCTATATTTTAGAGATTTGGGGTCTGCTTATGTCCTTTGTCTGTTCCCGTTTGTGCAAATCCACCAAAAAGGGGGAGATTGTAAGGGCATTTGTATCCCTTAGATATTTTGGTGATTGATGACAATGCTTTTGCGAACTAATCGTGTGCATTGAGTTTTTCAGAGATTCATCCTTTGGCACGAGACGATTCCCTCCCCTCGGAGTTTGAAGCGAAGACGGTGTAGTACTTTTGAATTAGTTTGGTGGACTAGTTTCGTAGGGATCACCGTACTATCAAGAGGAGGTCCGCTTTGGAAAGGCTAGGGTGGAATCATCACGTACACTTCCTTTGCACACCCTCCGAGCCTTTCCGCTTCGATGATGAGCTCGTTCCCCTCTCTCAGTGTGCCCTCTCTGGTCCCAGCGGTAGTACCGCGGGCCGGAGCGGTAGTACCGCTTGGGTGCTACAAGCGGCAGTACCGCTCCACAGCGGTAGTACCGCTGTAACCCCCAGCCGTAGTACCGCTGCGGCTTCGTGCTAGTACCGCCTCGATTCGAGGGGTCTTTTTCCGTGCCGGGTTTTACGGTACTAGCCGCGGCAGTGGGAGGGGCGGGGGG
>NW_025228048.1:0-4696 GCF_018294505.1 Triticum aestivum
AGACCAGATATGTGTTGTTATTACTCCGCTCAAACTGGAAATACAGAAACTCCCTTTCTTGATGAATGTCCAAATGAATTGTGTGCTAGTTTATATTCAAATTAACAACTAAACATAAAGAACCAAAGATATTCAAAATATTTTGATGACAGATAATTTAAAACATGTAAATATATGTAACAAAATGCATCTACATGAATATGAGTGCAGTTTCGTCACTTAAAACATTTGTGCATACACACCATCTACGAGAAGCAGTTATCTGTCTTTAGTTACCAAAGGAAATAAGTTACCAGCCTTCTGAAACGAAAACTACCATTGAATTAAGAATTCTCTGCTTTAAATGGAATTATATCATCTCAATAGATAACTTCTTAGTTTAGTCCCTGTCATCTTACCTTGTTTAACATTTAGCTTGGACGTAGTCCTTCGAGTGTGCCAACGATTTCTTCTATGGGAGGTCTATTTCTCCGATCGATTTCTACACATCTAATCCCAATTTCAATGCATGTTTTAACTTCTTGGAGGCTTCCTGAATCTAACGATGCATACTTGGAGTGGGATGTTATATGCTGCAGTGTCCAATCTTTACGTACCTGTAGAAGTGGAGTCAAGATTCTTGGTCATGATATATAAACTGAATGTACAACATATACATTCATTTCAATTCCAAATAAAAAAGTAAAATCTCCTCCTACTTTATCAACAAAATTTCTTGCAGACGGTTGTTCACGAGGATTCTGCTCTCCTGTGGTGATCTCGATTATCAATAGGCCTAAACTATATATGTCTGACTGGGCCGAGATTTCACCTCTGTAAAGATATTCTGGAGCCATGTAGCCACTGGATGACATTAAAATTGGAAGTTAAATAAATAAATAGGCAGAACTGGAGTGGCAAAAGGAGAATTTGAAAATTATGTAAGGAATAAACTAATGTTATGAAATTTCAGATTAGCTTACTAAGATCCCACAACTGTTTGTGTGCATAATCGGGTTTGTTCTTGGCCAAAGACTCTTGATAGTGCAAAGTCTGCGATCTTTGGCACCATATCTACACCCAACAATATATTTTCAGGCTTCAAATCCATATGGACTATGGGAATATCCAACTTGTGTAGGAAAAACAATCCCTGGCAAATCCCCTTGATTATTTTGAAGCGTGTGTCCCAATTGATTTCCTGTTTAGCTGATGCTTTGGTATCTGCATATAGGTGTAAAGAAGATAAATAATCTGAAAGGTAAAAAATGTAAACATACATCACAGAAACTAGGCGGGGCGTCGAAACTCTAAACAATTTAGAGAAGTGATTTCCTAGTTAGCACCAATTTGGAATGAAACATCAAGGAATAGATTAGAAATGCAAAATATGTTGGATAATGTATTGCATACCAAATAGATTCGCTTGAAGGCTCCCGTTAGGTAAATATTCGTAGCAGATTAAACTTTCAGTGATGTCTGCCTGGATATATCTTTTATCAAACTGCACCAATTTCTTCTGTGTTTCAGTGCAGAATCCAACCAACTCTACTATGTTTACATGCTTGAGCGCCATAATATTCTGAACCTCTTTACTAAATGTTTTGTCAGCTGACATTGGTGCGTTGTCCTGAAGTTTCTTCACAGCAATCACTTTGTCATCATCTGGTACAATTCCCTGTTTAATCTCATACATTTTTACTGCATATTAGCATATTTGCATCAACCTTAATTGGAAGGACAAGAAGTATCAAGGGAAAAATCAAACCTTGTAAAGTGTTCCAAAAGGACCTTCACTTATTATTCGATCTTCGGCGAAATTGTTAGTAATTTTCTTCAAAAAGTCGATTGGCAATTGTTTCGGTAGTTCAGGGCTCTGCTTGCTCTCTTTGATTTTACTTCCGGTGGCCATTTCCGATGATTGAGGAAACCTGGGGTGCCACAAGTTGTGAATTAATTGCTGCACAATTTGTCATTTCACCAAAGTAGCAGTTGCTTAACAACGTCCATAAGACTCCAAATGCAAAATTTAACATGATACTTCCGGAGAAGGAAGAGCAAAACTTAGCATGATGGTTCTGCGGACATGTAGAGATAACTCATGAGCATGATGTTACTGACCTTGAGAGGAGCACTAGCTTGGGGGATCCTTGCTGCGAAGAGAGAAACGAGATATCTGTCTCCTTGCTGCTTGCTAGCTAGCTGCAGGCGGGCTAATAATGAAGCAGCGCGGTCGAGGAGGAAGAGGGGAAAGTTGACCTGACTAGAGATTTAGTTGAGTCTTTCCATAGGTCGAGTTAACAAAAGATATGTGCCCATCAGGTCCATGTGATTAGATGCCTAGCAAATAATGGTGGTTGCAGCCTTGTATTACGAGGAACTAATAACAAGCAACCATTGGACCAAATAACTTTGGCAGGTTTTTTTGTTTTTGTTTTGTGGAATAACTTTGGCAGGTTGGTTAATACAGGATCATGCTTCACAATCGATCCCGTAGGAGATGGTGTAATTAATCTAGTGACAAACACGATATCGTATTAAGTGGCAATTAGGATTATGAAGTATAGTAGTAATACGTAGCTGTTGCCTGTTAGTCGCTCACAAGTGGCATCAAGAATATTCATTCTGTAGGTACATGTGAAAGCGTACGAATATGCTGTACTTCTAATCTAAATAACGAGACACTGCACGTGCAGCTTGGTCGTTAAGTGCACTCGATTGGGTTTCGTCTAAATAATGAGACAATACACAGGGAGATCTGGCCATTAGATTGGTGTACTTCTAATTTAAATAACGAGACACTACACCCGGAGATCTGGCCATTTGATTGGTGTACTTCTAATCTAAATAACGAGACACTACACCCGGAGATCTGGCCATTAGATTAAGAAAATACAGTGGCATTTTCGTCTCTTCCCAACAGACTAAAACCTTCTCCACTTGTGAACATGTATGACTGCGCATATCTGTATTATAGCTAAAAATAAGGACGTGGGGTGATGTGGATATCTTTTGTTTTTGAGGGAATGATGTGGATATCTTCTAAACAAAGGTTGCGCCATTTGTTTATGACAAGATAGTCCTGCAATTTCGACTGTTACAAAACACAATGGATTATACCTTGTTCGCAGGCGTGCATGTGACATAGCCATACATAGCTGTAGATCTTATCCCCAGCAACCACAAAAAAAGGTGTATATCTTATCTGGCCAAGCTAATAAACCAGTAAAGAAGGAAAGAAGCTGGACTCAAGATGGGAAATGGTTGTTGGCCTCAAAAAAGGTGAATCTCCATTTTAGTTTTTCTCTAAAATATCTTCTTCTTCTTTTTCAGAAAATTTTCTAAAATATCTTGGAAGGGGTGCAGTGTTTGCTGCTTCTTTTTCCTCCTCGGCTTGAAGCAAGTCCAGTAATCTTTTTTTGATGGGTAGCAAGCCCAGCAATCTAAAAGGGCAAAAAGGGATTGAACCTTGAAGCCCATCAACTTAGAAGAATGCCCATATACTAGTAAGTCAGCCCACTATTGAAGACACGCAACCAGCTTGCTCCTGGAAATGCTATTTCTGGCAAGCTGCGAAGAGAATTGAGCCTGTCCAAAACTATAGCTGCACGCAAGTTTTCCCCCCTATGGTTATTTTCGGCTTTTTCACTGTCTTGCATCTGTTTTCTATGGTTTTTTTCTTGGTTTCCTTCAGGTTTCATTTTTCCTCTTTATTTTTTTTTCATTTTTCTTTGTTTCATTCTTCAATTTTCTCCAGTTTTCTTTGGTTTTCTATACTTTTTTATCTTTTATTTCCTTTTTTAACACATGTCTAATTTTTATACACATTATACATTTTTCGTAAACATCAGTAATATTGCATATACATTTTTATATTTTTCAAATACATGATTACTATTTTATAAAATAATTTTTTATATTTATCTTTGTCATACACAATACACATTTTTCATGTACATATAAAATATTTCTTATATATGTTAAACATTTTTCGTATAAATGATTAATAATTTTCTTCAAATAAGTGTTTTAAATATGTTTTATGAATATGTGCTAAACATTTTTCAAATAAAGTTGAAACATTTTATGTATGATGCAGAATATATTTTAAAACTAAACAAACAATTTTATGTGTCACAAACATATTTTTGAAACACTGAACATTTTATCAAATGTAATGCACATTTCTTTGAATGCTATGAAACATGTTTTCAGCAAAAGATTCTATAAGATTTTCCAAAAAAGTCATGTACATTTTTATGAAACGCATGAACATTTTTGAAATGCCACATTCAATTTTTTCCCGAATAGTACAATTATTTTCTATAAGTTGAGCGAACATTTGTTTTTGACAAATTACCTAATTATTTTTCCATAATATATGTATTGATTATATTTTTTTCCTGAGGTTCTTTCTGGCATTTTCACCCGTCTTGCATTTGCTTTCTACGGTCCTAGTTTTCTTTGGTCTCTCTTTTTTCCCCTTTATTTTTTATTTTTCAGTTTTCTTTGTTTCTTTATTCGGTTTTCACAAGTTTTCTTTGGGCTTTTCTTTCTTCCCTTTTATACACGTTTTTTTAATACATGATTACCATGGTTTCTTCAAATATGTGATTTGATGGCTGCATTTTCAATAAACAATGTACTTTTTTCGTATACATCTAAATATTTTTAATATATGTTTAGCATTTTTATATAGATGATTAACCTATTTTTT
>NW_025228049.1:0-6955 GCF_018294505.1 Triticum aestivum
AGTTGTTCTATCCTTAGTGGCAACAATACAATACGTGTCTTGGTCCTTTCTATAATTGGAGTAGAGCTGAAGGAAATATGCCCTAGAGGCAATAATAAAGTTATTATTTATTTCCTTATATCATGATAAATGTTTATTATTCATGCTAGAATTGTATTAACCGGAAACATAATACTTGTGTGAATACATAGACAAACAGAGTGTCACTAGTATGCCTCTACTTGACTAGCTCGTTGATCAAAGATGGTTATGTTTCCTAGCCATTGACATGAGTTGTCATTTGATTAACGGGATCACATCATTAGGAGAATGATGTGATTGACTTGACCCATTCCGTTAGCTTAGCACACGATCATTGACTACTCTGCTATTGCTTTCTTCATGACTTATACATGTTCCTATGACTGTGAGATTATGCAACTCCCGTTTACCGGAGGAACACTTTGTGTGCTACCAAACGTCACAACGTAATTGGGTGATTATAAAGGTGCTCTACAGGTGTCTTCAAAGGTCCTTGTTGGGTTGGCGTATTTCGAGATTAGGATTTGTCACTCCAATTGTCGGAGAGGTATCTCTGGGCCCACTCGGTAATGCATATCACAATAAGCCTTGCAAGCATTGCAACTAATGAGTTAGTTGAGGGATGATGTATTACAGAACGAGTAAAGAGACTTGCCGGTAACGAGATTGAACTAGGTATTGAGATACCGACGATCGAATCTCGGGCAAGTAACATACCGATGACAAAGGGAACAACGTATGTTGTTATGCGGTTTGACCGATAAAGATCTTCGTAGAATATGTGGGAGCCAATATCAGCATCCAGGTTCCACTATTGGTTATTGGCCGGAGACGTGTCTCGGTCATGTCTACATAGTTCTCGAACCCGTAGGGTCCGCACACTTAAAGTTTCGATGACAGTTATATTATGAGTTTATATGTTTTGATGTACCGAAGGTAGTTCGGAGTCCCGGATGTGATCACAGACATTACGAGGAGTATCGAAATGGTCGAGACATGAAGATTGATATATTGGACGACTATATTCGGACACTGGAATGGTTCCGGGGGTTATCGGATATATACCGGAGTACCGGGGGTTACCGGA
This sequence comes from Triticum aestivum, assembly GCF_018294505.1. Classification (NCBI taxonomy): domain Eukaryota; kingdom Viridiplantae; phylum Streptophyta; class Magnoliopsida; order Poales; family Poaceae; genus Triticum; species Triticum aestivum. The sequence goes on from NW_025228049.1 coordinate 1,109, forward strand.
ACCCCCCCGGGGGTTTAATAGGCCTACATGGGCCTTAGTGGAGAAGAGGAGGGGCGGCCAGGGCAGGCCGCGCGCCCCCTCCCCCTCTGGTCCGAATTGGACAAGGAGGGGGGCGGCGCCCCCCTTTCCTTCCTCTCTCACTCCTTCTTCCCCCCTTCTCCTAATCCAACAAGGAAGGGAGGGAGTCCTAATCCCGGTGGGAGTAGGACTCCTCCTGGCGCACCTCCTCCTGGCCGGCCGCCTCTCCCACCTTGCTCCTTTATATACGGGGGCAGGGGGCACCCCAGAGCAACAACAATTGATCATTGATCTCTTAGCCGTGTGCGGTGCCCCCCTCCACCAGAATCCACCTCGATAATATCGTAGCGGTGCTTAGGCGAAGCCCTGCGTCGGTAGAACATCATCATCGCCACCACGCCGTCGTGCTGACGACACTCTCCCTCAAAGCTCGGCTGGATCGGAGTTCGAGGGACGTCATCGAGCTGAACGTGTGCTGAACTCGGAGGTGCCGTGCGTTCGGTACTTGATCGGTCGGATCGTGAAGACGTACGACTACATCAACCGCGTTGTGCTAACGCTTCCGCTTTCGGTCTACGAGGGTACGTGGACAACACTCTCCCCTCTCGTTGCTATGCGTCACCATGATCCTGTGTGTGCGTAGGAATTTTTTTGAAATTACTACGTTCCCCAACAGTGGCATCCAAGCCTGGATTTATGCGTAGATGTCATATGCACGAGTAGAACACAAGTGAGTTGTGGGCGATACAAGTCATACTTCTTACCAGCATGTCATACTTTGGTTCGGTGGTATTGTTGGATGAAGCGGCCCGGGCCGACATTACGCGTACGCTTACGCGAGACTGGTTCTACCGACGTGCTTTGCACACAGGTGGCTGGCCGGTGTCAGTTTCTCTAACTTTAGTTGAACCGAGTGTGGCTACGCCCGGTCCTTGAGAAGGTTAAAACAACACCAACTTGACAAACTATCGTTGTGGTTTTGATGCGTAGGTAAGAACGGTTCTTGCTCAGCCCGTAGCAGCTACGTAAAACTTGCAACAAAAAAGTAGAGGACGTCTAACTTGTTTTTGCAGGGCATGTTGTGATGTGATATGGTTAAGGCATGATGCTAAATTTTATTGTATGAAATGATCATGTTTTGTAACCGAGTTATCGGCAACTGGCAGGAGCCATATGGTTGTCGCTTTATTGTATGCAATGCAAACGCCCTGTAATGCTTTACTTTATCACTAAGCGGTAGCGATAGTCGTGGAAGCATAAGTTGGAGAGACGACAACGATGCTACGATGGAGATCAAGGTGTCGCGCCGGTGACGATGGTGATCATGACGGTGCTTCGGAGATGGAGATCACAAGCACAAGAAGATGATGGTCATATCATATCACTTATATTGATTGCATGTGTTGTTTATCTTTTATGCATCTTATCTTGCTTTGATTGACGGTAGCATTATAAGATGATCTCTCACTAAATTATCAAGGTATAAGTGTTCTCCCTGAGTATGCACCGTTGCGAAAGTTCTTCGTGCCGAGACACCACGTGATGATCGGGTGTGATAGGCTCTATGTTCAAATACAATGGGTGCAAAACAGTCACACGCGGAATACTCAGGTTAAACATGACAAGCCTAGCATATAACAGATATGGCCTCGGAACACTAAGACCGAAAGGTCGAGCGTGAATCATATAGTAGATATGATCAACATAGTGATGTTCACCATTGAAACTACTCCATCTCACGTGATGATCGGACATGGTTTAGTTGATTTGGATCACGTGATCACTTAGAGGATTAGAGGGATGTCTATCTAAGTGGGAGTTCTTAAGTAATATGATTAATTGAACTTAAATTTATCATGAACTTAGTACCTGATAGTATTTTGCTTGTCTATGTTGATTGTAGATAGATGGCCCGTGATGTTGTTCCGTTGAATTTTAATGTGTTCCTTGAGAAAGCAAAGTTGAAAGATGATGGTAGCAATTACACGGACTGGGTCCGTAACTTGAGGATTATCCTCATTGCTGCACAGAAGAATTACGTCCTGGAAGCACCGCTAGGTGCCAGACCTGCTGCAGGAGCAACACCAGATGTTATGAACGTCTGGCAGAGCAAAGCTGATGACTACTCGATAGTTCAATGTGCCATGCTTTACGGCTTAGAACCGGGACTTCAACGACGTTTTGAACGTCATGCAGCATATGAGATGTTCTAGGAGTTGAAGTTAATATTTCAAGCAAATGCCCGGATTGAGAGATATGAAGTCTCCAATAAGTTCTACAGCTGTAAGATGGAGGAGAATAGTTCTGTCAGTGAGCATATACTCAAAATGTCTGGGTATAACAATCACTTGATTCAACTGGGAGTTAATCTTCCGGATGATAGCGTCATTGACATAATTCTTCAATCACTGCCACCAAGCTACAGTACAAGAGCTTCGTGATGAACTATAACATGCAAGGGATGGATAAGACAATTCCCGAGCTCTTCGCAATACTAAAGGCTGCGGAGGTAGAAATCAAGAAGGAGCATCAAGTGTTGATGGTCAACAAGACCACCAGTTTCAAGAAAAAGGGCAAAGGGAAGAAGAAGGGGAACTTCAAGAAGAATAGCAAACAAGTTTCTGCTCAGGAGAAGAAACCCAAGTCTGGACCTAAGCTGAGACTGAGTGCTTCTACTGCAAACAGACTGGTCACTGGAAGCGGAACTGCCCCAAGTATTTGGCGGATAAGAAGGATGGCAAGGTAAACAAACGTATATGTGATATACATGTTATTGATGTGTACCTTACTAATGCTCGCAGTACCACCTGAGTATTTGATACTGGTTCTGTTGCTAATATTTGCAACTCGAAACAAGGACTACAGATTAAGCGAAGATTGGCTAAGGACGAGGTGAAGATGCGCGTGGGAAATGGTTCCAAAGTCGATGTGATCGCGGTCGGCACGCTACCTCTACATCTACCTTCGGGATTAGTTTTAGACCTGAATAATTGTTATTTGGTGCCAGCATTGAGCATGAACATTATATATGGATCTTGTTTGATGCGAGACGGTTATTCATTTAAATCAGAGAATAATGGTTGTTCTATTTATATGATTAATATCTTTTATGGTCATGCACCCTTGAAGAGTGGTCTATTTTTGTTGAATCTCGATAGTAGTCATACACATATTCATAATATTGAAGCCAAAAGATGCAGAGTTGATAATGATAGTGCAACTTATTTGTGGCATTGCCGTTTAGGTCATATCGGTGTAAAGCGCATGAAGAAACTCCATACTGATGGACTTTTGGAACCACTTGATTATGAATCACTTGGTACTTGCGAACCGTGCCTCATGGGCAAGATGACTAAAACGCCGTTCTCCGGAACTATGGAGCGAGCAACAGATTTGTTGGAAATCATACATACAGATGTATGTGGTCCGATGAATATTGAGGCTCGCGGCGGGTATCGTTATTTTCTCACCTTCACAGATGATTTAAGCAGATATGGGTATATCTACTTAATGAAACATAAATCTGAAACATTTGAAAAGTTCAAAGAATTTCAGAGTGAAGTTGAAAATCATCGTAACAAGAAAATAAAGTTTCTACGATCTGATCGTGGAGGAGAATATTTGAGTTACGAGTTTGGTCTTCATTTGAAACAATGCGGAATAGTTTCGCAACTCACGCCACCCGGAACACCACAGCGTAATGGTGTGTCCGAATGTCGTAATCGTACTTTACTAGATATGGTGCGATCTATAATGTCTCTTACTGATTTACCGCTATCGTTTTGGGGTTATGCTTTAGAGACGGCTGCATTCACGTTAAATAGGGTACCATCAAAATCCGTTGAGACGACGCCTTATGAACTGTTGTTTGGCAAGAAACCAAAGTTGTCATTTCTTAAAGTTTGGGGCTGCGTTGCTTATGTGAAAAAGCTTCAACCTGATAAGCTCGAACCCAAATCAGAAAATGTGACTTCATAGGATACCCAAAAGAGACTGTTGAGTACACCTTCTATCACTGATCCGAAGGCAAGACTTTTGTTGCTAAATTTGGAATCTTTCTAGAGAAGGAGTTTCTCTCGAAAGAAGTGAGTGGGAGGAAAGTAGAACTTGATGAGGTAACTGTACCTGCTCCCTTATTGGAAAGTAGTTCATCACAGAAACCGGTTCCTGTGACACCTACACCAATTAGTGAGGAAGTTAATGATGATGATCATGAAACTTCAGATCAAGTTGTTACTGAACCTCGTAGGTCAACCAGAGTAAGATCCGCACCAGAGTGGTACGGTAAACCTGTTCTGGAGGTTATGTTACTAGACCATGATGAACCTACGAACTATGAGGAAGCGATTGTGAGCCCAGATTCCGCAAAATGGCTTGAGGCCATGAAATCTGAGATGGGATCCATGTATGAGAACAAAGTGTAGACTTTGGTTGACTTGCCCGATGATCGGCAAGCCATTGAGAATAAATGGATCTTCAAGAAGAAGACTGACGCTGACGGTAATGTTACTGTCTATAAAGCTCGACTTGTTGCGAATTGTAAAGGATAAATTAAATACTACTGGTCCAAGTTTAAAATAGGTCAACGGCAATTTAGATACTCAAATAATGTTGGCTCTTATAAGATAATTAGTTTGTCAATATTTCAACCCAACGAACATTTTTGTTTGAAAATTTGAAGAGATGATAAATTGACCTGCATTTTATATTTGAATTTGACTTGAGTTTTAATCAAGTGGTAATTGGCTTAGCAAAAGGGTGATGGCATGGCATCACTAGGGTGAGGTTACTGTAGCATAACACTGGGGGTGTTACAAATCTCCTCCACTACAAGAAATCTCGTCCCGAGATTTAAGTGGGGAAGTAAAGAGTAACTCTGGGAGAACTGACCCTTATAGGGTTAATTATCTGGTGAACAATTCAGGGAATGAGGCATACGTATCTCTCGAGTTGAAACTTAATAAAACATCGTGAGCAAGTATGAAGGTACAATAGGAAGTTTCAAGTGAATGGACAAACGATTATACCTGAACAGAGTGTGAGAAAGGGGTTCAGAGCATCGGAAATAGATCATCTCTCGGAAGGTGGCTCATGGCATGATACGAAGCCAAATGCAAGAATATTTCGGAATCAAAGATATACAGGAGAGTCAGGTTTCGATCCTGTGAAACTGTGGGTTATGGGCCCACCATGTGGGTTAAAGGTAGAAAGGGGGATGACATCTTGCATGGTCATGATAGTAAGGCATGTCGGGGATAGCCTGTCAGTTATGTTGGCAACAACGTCGGTACCAAGGGCGAGGAACCAAGAGAACCGTTTTCCTGCTCGCAAGGCGAGGCGGACCAATAGGCAAAGTTCTCGTCCATTGGTGGTTATCGAAATGTCATCAATAACAGTAACAGGGTCTTACTGACTGTGTTGTACACCGAGGTGTTTACATAAGCAGGGAAATATTACTGCTTATATCATATAGATCACAAGAAAGATTAACAAAACAATGGAAAGGAAAAATATGATTATCAGATTAAACACAAGTATTTGGAGTGTATCCTTCACAAGAACAAGCAGAGCAGGATATACATGAAAGGGCAGCAAGTAGATAACCACTTTGGTAAAGGGGGCGAGGAAATTCATGAGGTTACCCATACAACAGTGTTTGGATAGGTGATCAAGAAACATTTAGCATTGTGCCACCAATGTTCCTAATGATGTTCGGAGTACCACAGCCATGCTTCGGGATAGCATTGACATGGTCATCAGGTAAAGATCGGACCTTGGGAACACAAAGGATCCATCAGGAATTTCTAGAACATCTCATGCAATTTTTTT
>NW_025228049.1:7998-9549 GCF_018294505.1 Triticum aestivum
CAGGCTAGGAATGACTTGAAGGATTATTAAACTTGTAAGCAACGAAATTAACTTAGAGTTATTGAATCAGAGTGTGGGATCGATTCTCTTATCGGTGTTCTCGAGTGACTGATAACTCAGAACCCGGGGGAAAATCTAAAATCGGGGAGAAGTAATACTAGATGAATACTCATTGGAAGCAACTCAGTTATTTGATATTCTCGAGATACCAGGGGTAATACTCGATGGTAGACCATATTAGAGTTTGGACATGTGTATTGATATGCAGAAGGCAAGCACTTCAACTTGTCCGAGAAAGGGGATCAAAGAAGACAATCTTGGTTGGAACCACGATTGCAAAGGCCAAAATTACAGATACAAGATCAAGGTCGACTCCCACTTCTCCAATGCATAACCTTTCATTCACTTCTCGCATTCAATGAAGTTGTAGTGTTGAAATTTTATCTGGCAAAAAGTCAGAAGAGTATCACTCGTGAAAACTCTTGGGTTCACACGGATTAGGGAAGGCATAGGTTCAACCCATAGGGTCATCTTAGGACAATATACCGCGAATTTCAAGAATAATTGACGCAAGTTCGAAGGTAGAGTATGGCTGACAAAAGCAGAGGATACATATTTACCAAAGGCATTATGTATCAGGGGAAGAGCCCACAAGGTTAGTGGATATGAAGGACACTTTCGGATAATAATCTACCAAAGGATCTGGCGGTCAACAAGGATCTGATGTGAGTAACGATACTCAATGAGAAGAAGAAAGAATGCAAAGGCATCAAATTATAGAAATTTTAGGATAATTTCAAAGCTTCAATACAAAGGAATTACGATACCCAGATCGGTGTATCGGAATCAGATGCTATGATTAGGTACGAGTATGTTGAATAGGATTAGATGGGCAATCAATCACGGTTTGATTTGCCGAGAACCAGCTCATGTCTGGAATGACGTCTGAGCTGGAAGAACAATTTCCCGGGAACAACTGACGTGCATTTACACACAATTTGAATCGACAGGGTAAGGACGACAATCGCAAAGGATCTTAATGAAAATTGCTAGACATATGGAATTAACCAAAATGCAAGCAGGTAAGGAAGAACAAGAGCAATAGGCTACTAAGGATTTTCAGAAGATCGAATAGTATTTCGAAGAATTTTGTGAAACACAAGAACAACTAGGGATGAGCGAATACTTGATAAGTGCGAGGAATTATCCGTAGGGGTATTCATGTGGTAAAGAACTGCAAGGCAGTAAGCTCAAAGGATTCTCGGGGCAACGGAGAGTATTTCGGGGCATCTTGTAATAACAAGAGCAATTGGAAAAGAAGGTTTGGACGGCAAGTGTACGTGGCTATCCATAGGGATCATCAGTGGTAGGGAATTGCAACGGCGAAGGGCACAAGGGTCTCGGGAAAACATTGAAGAGTATCTTCGGAATCTTCTGGTGCACCAACCGACCATCTGGAATGAGGGGCTCTCCAGGAGGAAGTAGTTACGAGAACCTAAGGTTAGAGTTAGTAAAAACATTTAACCCGAATAGAAGAGAGATCAGAGTCCC
>NW_025228049.1:10720-16451 GCF_018294505.1 Triticum aestivum
CCGCGCTCGGCCGCCGTCGCCAGAGCCCCGTCGCCCGCGCCTCCACCGCCTTCGCCGCCCTCCGCCGCCGCCGCGCCGGATTCGGCGAGGGGCCGGCCAGATCCGGCGCCCCCTTCCCGCCGGCGTCCTTCCCTTCTTCCTCCGGCCAGCCGAGCCCGCGCCGGCGACCCCGAGCCCGATCTGGATACTGCCGCCGCGTTGACTTCGCCCCCCCTCGAGGTCATTTTTTTTGCCCAAGTCCTGGAAAGTTTGCAGTATCATGCCATGTTCTCTGCATTATAACTTCATGAATGTAGCTCCGATTCGCGCGTGTAATATGCCAAATTGTTCGTCTCGTGATGCTCTTCATTTTGTTCAATTGCACCATGTTCATTAGAGGTAATCTTGATGCCAAATCTCTGTTGGAAGAGGGCTAGTTGCTGTTATTCTCTGGTTCTTAACATAACTTGGAGATTTGTCATTTTTGTATCATTTAATCTGTGCATCTTTTGGGCATGAGCTCTACATGTGCTTTGAAGTATGCCATGCCATCTTTCCAGTGGTGTAGTCCATGTATTTGTGTGATATCTGTGGTGACTAGCACAAGCATGCAAAGTAGGCTCCGTAATATTTCTGATTTCAGGGACAGTGATTTCTCTAATTCCTTGTCTGCTGTAATTTTGTTGCCATGTAAACTTGATGTTACAGGGAGATCCATGCATATTTTGGAGATGTTCAGTAAGAATGTTTTGTAGCTATTGTTGTAATTGATCCTTTCCTGCAATTGTTTGCAATTTTGGAGTGCCATAGCATGTCTCAATCTTGATCTACTTTTGCTATAAAATATTTCTGGCAGATTCTTAACATGTTATGCAATTTTGCCAAGCTTATTGTAGTTGATCCACACATGCTATGCTATTGTTCTTGCCATGGTTAGCTTCATAAACATGCCATCTTGCTGTAGGTGTACTTGTTTTGTCATGCATTGCTCTGTAGTGAGTGCATCAAGCTCGCAAAGAGGCCTACTTATTATAATTTCTGCCATGCTCTATTTTCTGCCAAGTCTGAAACCTGTTAACGAAACTTGCTAGGTTTACATGCTTGCCATCATATCTTCTGGTCCTTTTTGGCTTATGGTCAGTAAGGGACTTTTGTCATATGCTTTGAGTAGATTCATGCCATGCTTTGTTTTGCCATGTTAAGTTCCTGTAGCATGTTGATATCGTGCTCTGAACATTGCAACCTGATATTATTTCTGCCATGTCCAGTAATTTCTGTCAAGTCTGTGAACCTGTTATTATTTGCAATCTTGCCATGTCCTTTTGAGCATATTCTAGTGATTTCTGGAGATAGCTCAGTGTTTATGTTTTGTGGTGCTTTACCTTTACATCATGTCCATGCCTTTTGTTTTCATGTTGAGTTGCTGTAGCATATTGTTTTGGTGATTGCTATATGCCTAGTTGCTGTTTTGGTCAGATTGTTGCTATGTCTTGTTTGGAGTGTATGTGTTGCACCGTTGCTCCGTTTTGAGCATGCTCTATATGAAACTTACTTAGTTTTGCATGTAGTTCCATATTATCATGTTGCATCCTTGTTTTGAGGTGGTTTCTTGATGTTTGTATGCATTTTGCATCAATGCCATGTTTAACTTGTTTTGCTCATATCTTCTAGGCCGTAGCTCCGAATCTAATGAACTTTATATGTAACTTGACTAAAATTTCATGTAGATCATCATGGTGCTCTTTAACTTGCTGTTTAACAACTTCAACTTAACGCTTGTTCAGTTCTGGTCCAATTTCGAAATTTGCATATGAGGACTTACCGGAATTGTTATATGTTGTTTCCGGCCCCATTTGAACTTCCTTTGATGTGTTGTTCTTGTATGCATCATCTCTTGTCATGAGTAGCTTCATATAGCCTCGTCATGCATCATTCTTGTTTGAGCATCATGCCTTGTTCATGTGTGGTGTGTTTACCTTGTTGCGTGCTTCTTCTCGATAGTTCCCGTGTCGTTGCGATCGTGAGGATTCGTTCGTCTTCGTGGCTTCATCTTCTTCATGGACTCGTTCTTCTTCCTAGCGGGATTTCAGGCAAGATGACCGTCACCTTGGAGCTCATTACTATCATTGCTATGCTAGTTGCTTCGTTCTATCGCTTTGCTGCGCTACCTATTCACTTGCTCTTCAAGCCTCCCAAATTGCCATGAACCTCTAACCTTTGTCACCTTCCTAGCAAACCGTTGTTTGGCTATGTTACCGCTTTGCTCAGCCCCTCTTATAGCGTTGTTAGTTGCAGGTGAAGATGAAGATTGCTCCATGTTGGATTATGTTTATGTTGGGATATCACAATATCTCTTATATTATTAATGCATCTATATATTTGGTAAAGGGTGGAAGGCTCGGCCTTATGCCTGGTGTTTTGTTCCACTCTTGCCGCCCTAGTTTCCGTCATACCGGTGTTATGTTCCTTGATTTTGCGTTTCTTACGCGGTTGGGTGATTTATGGGACCCCCTTGACAGTTCGCTTTGAATAAAACTCTTCCAGCAAGGCCCAACCTTGGTTTTACCATTTGTCCAGCCTATTTCTTTTCCCTAGGGAGTCGCTCTCTCGAGGGTCATCTTATTTTAACCCCCCCGGGCCAGTGCTTCTCTAAGTGTTGGTCCGAACTGAGTAGACTGCGGGGCCCCCTTGTGGAAACTCGAGGTCTGGTTTTACTCGTAGGATGTCTCATCCGGTGTTGCCCTGAGAACGAGATATGTGCAGCTCCCATCAGGATGTCGGGGCATCGGGCGGCTTTGCTGGTTTTGTTTTACCATTGTCGAAATGTCTTGTAACCGGGATTCCGAGACTGATCGGGTCTTCTCGGGAGAAGGAATATCCTTCGTTGACCGTGAGAGCTTATCATGGGCTAAGTTGGGACACCCCTGTAGGGTATTATCTTTCGAAAGCCGTGCCCGCGGTTATGCGGCAGATGGGAATTTGTTAATATCCGGTTGTAGATAACTTGACACTTGACCTTAATTAAAACGCATCAACCGCGTGTGTAGCCGTGATGGTCTCTTCTCGGCGGAGTCCGGGAAGTGAACACGGTTTCTGGGTTATGCTTGACGTAAGTAGGAGTTCAGGGTCACTTCTTGATCATTGCTAGTTTCACGACCGTTCCTTTGCTTCTCTTCTCGCTCTTGTTTGCGTAAGTTAGCCACCATATCATGCTTAGTCGCTGCTGCAACCTCACCACTTTATCCTTTCCTTTCCCCTTAAGCTTTGCTAGTCTTGATACCCATGGTAATGGGATTGCTGAGTCCTCGTGGCTCACAGATTAATACACCACCAGTTGCAGGTACAGGTTGTGCGATGATCATGATGCGAGAGCGATGTTTATTTGTTCGGAGTTCTTCTTCTGCTTCTTCTTCGTTCAGGGGATAGGTTCCAGGTCGGCAGCCTGGGCTAGCAGGGTGGATGTCGTTTGAGTTTCTGTTTATGTTTCATCCGTAGTCGGATGTTGATCTTATGTATGTTGTATTGATGTATTCTTGCGGCATTTGTATGCCTTGTATGTATCCCCAAATATTATGTAATGTTGATGTAATGATATCCACCTCGCAAAGCGTTTCAATATGCGGTTCTATCCTTGGTGGGGCCTTCGAGTCTCTTTAGGATTGTATCGCATATTGGACGTGACAGGGCTACCTACAGGCCGTCGGCTCTGATACCAACTTGTGATGCCCTTGATTCAATCGTACACTAATCATACACGCAAATGTGGACGATCAAGATCAAGGACTCACGGGAAGATATCACAACACAACTCTAGACACAAATTAAAATAATACAAGCTTTATATTACAAGCCAGGGGCCTCGAGGGCTCAAATATACAAGAGTCAGCGAAAGCAACAATATCTGAGTACAGACATGAGTTAGACAAGTTTGCCTTAAGAAGGCTAGCACAAAAGCAACAACGATCGAAAAGGCAAGGCCTCCTGCCTGGGAGCCTCCTAACTACTCCTGGTCGTCGGCGGTCTCCACGTAGTAGCAGGCATCGGTGGTGGCATCTGGCTCCTGGGCTCCGACATCTGGTTGCATCAACCGGAAAGAAGAAGAAAGGGGGAAAAGGGGGAGCAAAGCAACTGTGAGTACTCATCCAAAGTACTCGCAAGCAAGGATCTACACTACATATGCAACATTATCAAAGGAAGGCTGTATATGTGGACTGGGCTGCAGGAATGCCAGAATAGAGGGGAGAGCCTAGTCCTATCGAAGACTAGCATCTTTTGGAAACCACCATCTTGCAGATATAGGAGGGAGTAGAGTAGCATAAAGTAAAGTAGTAGCAGTGTTATCAACCTCGACCAGAGATCCTTTCTCGACTCCCTGCGAGAAAGCAATCCCAGATCCATACTATCCACTTCTCATCATAATCCAATTCTCATCACAAGTATCCAGTTCTAGTTGTATCGATCGGGATACAACTCCAAGTGTCCGTTACCGTAGGACAGGCTATCGATAGATGTTTTGTTCCCTGCAGGGGTGCACCAACTTACCCACCACGCTTGATTAACTCCAGCCGGACACACTTTCCTGGGTCATGCCCAGCCTCGGCCAAACAATACGCCGCAACCAGACCTAGGCTTAATAGAGAGGTCGGCACGCCAGACTAAACCTATGTCCCCAGGGGTCATGGGCCATCTCCCCGGGAACTCCTGCACGTTGCGTACGCGGCCGGTGAGCAGACCTAGCTACCTCCTTCAAAAAGGCAGGTGCTTACGCAGTCCAACCCCGCGCACGCCGTTCAGTCGCTGACGTCTATTAAGCTTCGGCTGATGCATACGACGCAGAACGCCCATACAATGCCCACGTGATGGTTAGTGCTATCAGGCCGTAGGCCCCTCGGATCAAATATCCAAATCATAGTGGATTAGGAGCACGCGGTAACAAGCAGAGACTCACGAAAGATGTGACCCCGTTGCCCCGTCTTGAAGACTTGCGGCAAGGGCTAAGAATGCCCGGCCACGCCTCGTAAGTATCTCGCGGGCACCTTCCAGGTCAACCCGACTCCACATCACTCGCGGGTACCCCTCAGGGTCGACCCGACTTTCCAAGTAACAGCTGTAAAGTCCAAGTATCCGTGTGTCCAAACATCAAGGGGAAAACCAGAGGAATCACCCCTGGTGAATTCCACTCGATGTAATCATCAAGTTGAACGTAAGAGGAACCACCCCCGAGGTTCAAACTTGAGGGGTTGCACGACAGAGTCGTATCGAAAGTGGTTAAGGCGGAATCACCCCCGATGACCACGACCGAATAGCTAGACTACAGGGTTAACATCAGAAGTGCTGTAGAGGTCTCACCCTCGGCACTCGATAGTAACCCAGTAGTGTCGAGCAACTAAGGGGAAAGTTATGTGCGGTGCCGGGCCTGGTCTTGGATCCCGTTGATCGGGTCTTCAATGATGAAGCAGGGGCAACAAGGACAAGGTGGGGGTCACTGATGGATCACTAACCAACCTATACTAAGCAGTTTAGGATAAGCAGGTAGGTAACAATGAGCAGGTTACAAAAGCAGGCTATGCATCAGAATAGGAGCAAACAATAACAGTAGCAAAATCTAATGCAAGCATGAGAGAATGGAATGGGCGATATCGGTATGATCAAAGGGGGGGGCTTGCCTGGTTGCTCAGACGAGAAGGAGGGGTTGTTGGTGACGTAGTCGATCACAGGGGCATCAGCATCGTCACGGGGCCTACCGAAGAGA
>NW_025228049.1:16714-34205 GCF_018294505.1 Triticum aestivum
GGGGGGGAAACAGTAAATACATAGCAAACAAGTGCATAACAGGACAACAGGCAGAGCTAGGCGTGTTCTAACGCGGTGCTACACGATACCGGTGAAGGGGGAAGTCAACCGGGAATGTTTTCCCGGTTCCGGACCTGTGTGAGACAGATGAATGGAGGGGGAAAGATCCATGTTCAGATAGTTAGAGGCATGTGACACATGAATGGACCGTGTATTCGGATTCATTGGATTTTTCTGAGCAACTTTCATGTAGAAAACATTTTCATCCGAGTTAGGGTTTATTTTCTATGAATTTACAAAGATTAAATGATTTTCTAATCTCCTGATTTTAATTTAATTCAAGAATATTAATAAACAGAAACTGCTAGGTGCACCCGGTGCATGCACCGAGAGTGGCTGACAGGTGGGGTCAGTCATCTGCCCAGTCAGGAGTTGACTGGTCCATGGTTGACTGGTCAAACGGGGCCCTGGGACCCGCATGTCATTGGCAGAGGCAACTAACAGTGTTTATATAATTTTTTAACCTAATTAGACAGAGATGGCCCACATGTCATAACCTACCGTTTAATCAAATTAGTTAACCCGGTGGGGCCCATTGTCAGTGGGTTAGAGGGGGATTAGTTTAGTGGGGTGGGGGTTACTTAGCCCCTAATTAAGCCAGGGGGCCATTGGCAGTGGCCGAGACGGCCACGGCAAGGCAAGGCACGCCCGACCGCTCCAGAGGAGCGCCGGCGGCCAACGCGCAGAGCGCCGAGGAGGGGGAGCAGGACGCGGCCCGGCGCCAGTGCGGGGAGCACGAGAGGGACGCCGGCGCGCGCGCGAGGGAGTGGGGGAACGGCGGGCGCGGGAGGAACTGGGCGGGCTGCGGCAGTGGCCGAAGCAACAGCGGGCGGAGGCGGGGTTCCGGCGGGCGCTGCCGCGAGTACGGCGGGGCGGAGCCGGCGAGCAGCACGGCAGGGCCACGGGCGGCTACAGGGGTGTGTAGGCGAGCGCGTGCGGTGACGGCGGCAGCAGCAACCGCATCAGTAGCAGAGGAGCGGACGGGCACGCGGGTCGCGGGCGAGGCGCAAGCAGCACTAAGAGTCGGCAGCAAGAGCAGTAACGCGGCGGCTCGAGCAGCAGTGCAGCGGCATTAGCGTGCAGGAGCGGCAGCGGACGCGGCGGAGCAGCAGAGCTACGGCCGGAATACGGCGACCATTGCGACGCGATACGGCTCAAATTCGAGGCAATTCTAGAGGGGAAAAGTGAGGCTTCTCACAGCGAACGTGTTGCGGGTCGAGGTAGCCGGAGAGGGACGAGGCCGAGCGAATCGACGGGAATTTGTGGCGGCGCCCGAGGTCGAAGAAGTGATGATGGCGTCGGCTTGGCGAAGCTCCTGCTCGTGTGGGTTGGCGTGGATGTCGAGGATGTCGATGCGCATCTCCTGGACCAACACAGATGACGCGCGATGGCCGGTGGCCGTGGTAGTCTGCGACGGCGTGCGCTGGCTCCGCTCGGTGGAGCTTCAGATCGAGAAAAGAGGAAAGGGGGGGTGAGGGACAGAGAGCTAGGGTTCGAGGGGGGGTCACGGAATGGCCGCCCCGTGGCTATCCGGCCATGGACGACGCTCCTGCGTCCACGGGGTGCGTGGTGAACAACGCGAGGGGGATGACCGGGGATGGGCTGGGCCTGGTACAGTGTACGTTCTGGGCTTGATGAACAGAGGGGTTCTCTCTATTTTTCATTTTTCTTTTATCTTTCTCGGTTTCTTTTATTCTTTTCTGCCTTGGATTAATTTGGGCTACCAAATGACTTTTTTTATAGGTGCAACTTTGCGCATAATTAATAGGTAGGATTTTGATGCAGCATACAAGGTCTCAACTCATTTGGAAAACTTTCACCATTTATTTAAATTGTAAAGGATAAATTAAATACTACCGGTCCAAGTTTAAAATAGGTCAACGGCATTTTAGATACTCAAATAATGTTGGCTCTTATAAGATAATTATTTTGTGAATATTTCAACGCAACGAACATTTTTGTTTGAAAATTTGAGTGATAAATTGACCTGCATTTTATATTTGAATTTGACTTGAGTTTTAATCAAGTGGTAATTGGCTTAGCAAAAGGGTGATGGCATGGCATCACTAGGGTGAGGTTACTGTAGCATAACACTGGGGGTGTTACATTTATGGTCTACGATCTACGAATACGAATAAGAAAGTTCCTATAATCCGACGAACAAAGAATGTAACTAACAATACCAACAGCACTACATTACAATTTGGGCGTGAACTCTGGTTTAAAATATTGGCTCTTACTATGAATCCCAGTAAACAATCTACGAATAAGAAAGTGCATACGATATACGATATACAAATCCTAGCCATAACGCTACCAACAAAAAAATGTAATAGAACACAATACGAATCACAAGCAATCTACGATCTACAAACCGTAGACGTAACCACCTAACCCCGTACTCCTAACTCTAACCCTAGCTCCCCTACCAATGTGTGTGACAGCCAGACCGTGGGTGTTGCTGGAGGCCGCAGCCGTTGGTGTGGGTGACGGCGGGCAAGACGAGATCGTATCGGCTCCCATGGCGACAGCGACGGCAGGGCCGACGGGGGCGGCGAAGACGACGGCGGGGCCTTCAGAGCCGGTGAAGACGACGGCGAGGCAGAGGTGGCGGCGGCGCCGAGAGCGAGATCCATGGGGAAGAGTTGGGGTGAATGAGTGAGTGAAGGGTGTGGGGTAGGACGAGGTGCGCGTGGGTTGATAAAATGTTTTCGTGGTGCATGCGATGGGCGGTAACGAGCAACAACGCAGCTATGTTCTGCCAAAACTCAACATTTGGCAAGGATAACTAGTGGCGGGTGCTAGGCACCGCTCGCCACTGCTTGGTCATCTACCTGTGGCGAGCGATAGGTAGAGCCCGTCACCACTGAGTTACGCAAACAAGTCCCGCCCGGGAGGTTATAACTTCAGCGGGCGATGAGTTCGGCCCGCCACAGTTAAGCTCTTAGTTGTGGTGGCCAATTTTTACTACCTGCCACAGTTACGCTCTTAGCTGTGGCGGCCAATTTTTGCTACCCGCCACTGCTTGTTTTCCAAAACAGTTGTGGCGGGTGCCCCGCCTCACCGGCCACTCATTTGGGTTCACCTATAAGCCCTTTTCCAGTAGTGTGAGTATGCATTGTCAAATTTCCTTTTGTGCTTGCTTGAAAAAGGATTCACGACAAAGTTTTATTTTGGATCCCAGACTTTGATAAGTCTTGGTTTTTGAAAATTCTGAAATTAATGTTTGAGGTATAAATAAAGTATGACTTTCTTTTGGACATTCACGTATAGATATGATCTTTGCACCTATAAATTTCCATGTAATTTATGTTTTTGTACAAACATACATACACAAAAGAGGCACTACATGGATTTAGAAATAACAAACAGTACATGCACGCATGAATCCACATGGCCAAGTATATTTTAATAAAATTTTACACATGTAAAATACATCAAAATATACATACATATGGAATTATTTTCTGATTTTATTTTTTAAATAGGATTTCTTTTAAAGAAAAATCTGAGCTCATTAGGGCCTGTGGACTCCAAATCACCTCGCTCGTTCAATGGATCATCTCTTAGTTTATATTTATTACATAATGCAGTAATTCAGATAACTGAAAATGTATGATCGATTTGATATACTTATCATACTCTTTCAATGCACGAAAACAATTTGGTGAGAATTGAGACGACGGTATTAATTCGAGATATCATCTCAAAAGACCATCTTTTGAAATAAAGATGATATCATCTATAGCTGGAACATCTGTAGAGAAAACAGCAAAACGAAAACCAAGAAAGTAGACTGGGGAATGGAAACAAAAAAGGCACTAAACAACAGATATCTATCTCCTGTAAGATATATATTTCTCTCTTCTTCGTAACCAAGAGATGTAACGTATGCACAAGTAAATGAGTTTAGGCTTCCACATTTTCACGTTGCCCGGTCAAAGGACGTCAAAAGACACTCTCTCCATGCAACCGAACACTGCAAGAGCCGTGGGAAAACAACAAAAGAAAGGATATAAAGCAGGACAGACCCGTGGTTTACTCTCCTCTCATGGAAGGAACCATGGGCCGACGGCACAAACAGACACACTGCAACTTAAATACTGTATCTGCAGAAATTACGGAATAGAAAGTACTGCATGCACTCGCGCGCGCCCACACACACACACACACACACACACACACACACAAACACACACACACGGGTGCAGAGCGCCTTCCACCTCGGGACCGCAAGACTTCCACACCCCTCTCCTCCTATAAATAGCCCCCTGTATCCTCCAGCCCTTCTCAGCACTGCAGTCATTCCTCCTCTCAAATACACATTGTTTCTTTAGAGAATCAATATCAATGCGATGCACCTCCTTTTCCAAGATAACCTTGTAAAGTAAAAAACAGGGAGCCGGTAGTGGGCAAACTCCATAAGCATGTCGTTTCGCTATGCTGACATCACTTACTATTTTTTTCCATTTTATATTTTGAAAACTACTAAATACATGTATTGTGAAAAAATAATCAAGTTTTTATAAATTGTTCATCACGAATTTAAACAATGGTCATGCGGCATAGAAAAAGTGCACTCAAGTTTTAGAAAAACTTTGTAGCATTAAACAAAAGTGTATGTCACATCTCCAAAATGTTCACATGTTTAAAAAATGTACATGACACTTTTGCAAAAAAAAACTTATACAATGTAAAATAAATTATACCGTTAAAACCTTATCTTTCAAAAAATATTAATGCATTTCAAAAATATACACATACTCGGGGTATTGTAACTAATGAAAATGTACACGTACTCAAGATACGCATGTGTTCATATCGGTAATTCAATCAAAATATTGATGTGCATCCCCTCATGATTACAAATAATTCTTTTCATTTATTCCTAATGACTATCATGTAACTTCCACCTATATATATTATTTCAAAATATAAACAAAAGAAATAAAAGTAAAAGAACAAATGTCAGAAAAATTGAATGAATCAACAAAGAAGCAAACTGGGCCAACTCACTACAATAACGCCTCAGGCAAGAGGTCCTTCTGTCTCGCCACAACCAAGACTCCCTTCAAATAGGACGGGGCTATGTCTTGCTTTATGTGAGACCGTATCTCCGCTAATGGAACATGCTGCTATTTGGTGAAGCATGTCCGTACCAACAAGCTCAAAAACACAATATATTGGAAAGAGGAGAAATCCTGAGACAACAACGATGATGATGATATTGATGATAGAGTGTAGCCAAGGACTGCTGGGAAGAATAAGGACTCAGAGAATGAGAGCAATGATGGGGATGATTTTAACGAGAACAAGTAGAGCACACTGGTATCCACCACCTATAAGAAGCCAAGGGTGGCATGGACAAGTGATCTTCATAATAAGTTTCTAGAAGCTATCAAAACCAGATCGGCCTTGATAGTTAGACCTCACATTTTGAGCCACATTCATCAATACAGTTCCTGAGGTTCTACATTTTTTAATTAATAATTTGTATTACATTTTGGTACTGGTTGTTCAAAAAAATACTGAAGCTAATGAATGTGGATTACCTCACTAGGCAGAGTATCGTGAGTCATCTAAATATATATTTTATGCTTAATTTCTATGTGTGTGTCCTATTATTTGTAGTAATGCACCTATCATCAAGATGTGTGTAATTTCAATTCATTTCTACCACTGTAATGTGAGTCTTTGTGTACAATGCATGCCATAGACTTTCAAGTGTTTTTGAATACGTGCGACACTGCCATTTCTTTTTGTTCCCACATGTCTACCGATTTTCCACGAGCATACATATCATACCTAATTTTTTGTCTATATTTTTATTTTGGAAGTGTAGCTTGCACTTAAAAAGAGTCAACTCAAATCAATTTCGTGATTTATGTGAAAGATGTAACTCGTCCAGCAACAACTTGAACAACCAGAGGAGCTTAATGCATAACAATGAACATGAAAGATGGTGTATGTCCTTCGACGGCATCGCCTCTTTGAGTCTGAACCATTTTGGTGCAACGAGTCACTTAGCTTAACCGACGAACACACAAAGAAACTTGTGCATGGGGTCATTAATCCATGGTGGTAGAATGCCAAGTTATGCCGTGCCACAAGCATTTGATGTGAGAAGATTCGCCAGTTCTAGCGACCATCTCGCCAGTGTATTCAACAATATACCCAATGAAAGAACATTATATGAATTTCCATCCTACAGTTCTAGTCATTCCGATGATGACCACATGCATGGCAAAGCTGGTGGAGGTAATCAAAAGCAAGTTTCTAGGTCCTTCTTACAATTGCGCAACGGAGACATAGTTGACTAGTATTCTTCATAGAGGTGGAACATCTCGCGTCCCATCACATGTGAACATCACAAGGACACCAACTTGAAAGATATGCAACACCATCTATCCAGGTGCCTCTACAATTAGAAATGACACCATTCGTATGCAACACCACATCAGCGGCACGCATCTGTGACCATATGGTTCCCTTCAACGCACCTCGCAACCAAAGCTCTATTGGGATATTGAACGCCCGTGGTCGTGCCCAATGTCACCATCTAAGATCCTTATGGGCGGGAGCATTAGTACAACAGTGGCAATCTACAGTGAGCAGATGACACTATTCAACATAGCAAGAAACACGAGCTCAGCCGAAAATGATGTTAATTGGCAAATCTGCACATGGCAATGATAGAATTTCAATGACACAAACTCATATGGTAAACAGTGGAAGAACTTGCTACACACATTCAACCGACAAAGAGAAAATATCATCGCGGTGACACACAAGCTTGATAGTGGGGACACATATGGTATTCACTATGCGCAAGAAGGTATTGTCGATCAACATGCGCTTAATGATCGTATGAATCACATCAATGACTTCTCATGGGATGAAATATTTTACAACACGCCAAATGAAGTAAGAACTTCTCTCGTTGGCCTTTACATGGGCTTTGCATATGAATAGTTGATTGGACGATTGTTTAAATCAATCTTGTTTTTGCACCGTAGTATTTCACTATGGAGGTTGTTGTCATGGGTGGAGAATGATAGCTATGTCTGTTCGCCCAAACTACACATGGGTGGAGAATGATAGATATTTTCAGCATGTTTGTTGGTGACTTTTTGACGTATCATTCCTTTTTTCTTGCACATTATACTCTGATATTGTGTGAATTATTGTATTGTCGTTAGAAGCACGGTTGTCTTCGGGAATGTCTTTTACATGAGCGTTAGTTTCTAAGTTATTGTTGTATTTTCAGATCATAAATAATGTTATATTGTTATGTCAAATGTAATTGGTTTCATTCTCTATGTTAGCAATGGGATGCACCCCCTTTCCCGAGATAACCTTGCAAAAAAAGGAAGCCAGTATTGGGCAAACCCCATAGGCACGTGGTTTCTCTACGTTGGCATCACATAATTGTTTTTTACTTTTTTTTATATTTTGAAAATACTAAATAGATGAATGCTGATAAAATAATCTATTAATTTTATGAACTCTTCATCACAAATTTAAACAATGTTCATGCCGCATAAAAGAAGTGCACTCAAGTTTTAGAAAATATACGTAGCATTAAACATAAATGTATGTCACATTTCCAAATATTCACACGCTTTCAAAAGAATGTATTTGACACTTTTGCAACAACTTATAAAATATAAAATAAATCATACCATTAAAAGTGTACCTTATCTGTAAAAAAAATATCCAGGCATTTCAAAAATATGCTGTGAGATTTAAAAATATATTATTCATAGAGGTAGAACATCTCGTGTCCCATCACATGTGTACATCCCAAGGATACCCAGCTTACAAGATGGTTCTATTCAACGCACCTAGCAACCAAATCTTTGTTGGGATATTGAATACCTTGGCAGTGATCCACTGTCACCATCTGAGATGGTTATGGGCGGGAGCATTAGTACATCAGGGGCAAACTTCAATGAGCAGATGATGCCATTCAACATAGAAAAAACACAAGCTGAGTGGAAACTCTGCACATGGTAATTGTAGCATTTCAATGACACAAACTCGTATTGTTAACAATGCATGGAAGAACTAGGTACACACTTTCCAACCTACCAATAGATAATATCATCACCTTGACACGCAACTTTGATGGCGGGGACACAGCTGGTATTGACCATGCACAAGACGGTATTGTTGATCAGCATGCGCTTAATGATTGCATGAATGACCTCAGTGACCTCTAATGGGATGATACGTTTTTCAACACAACAAACGATGTAAGGACTTATCTCATTGGCCTTTATCTCTACTTTGCATGTGAGTAAATGATTGGACTATTGCATTTAAATAGAATTTTTTCTCACCGTAGCATTTCACTATGGAGGATGTTGCCATGGGTGGAGAATAATATATATGTATCTTAGCCCAAACTGCACATGTGACGTTATCAGCATGTGTGTTGGTGACTTGTTGACCAATCATCCTTTGTTCTTGCACATTATACCGTGAAATTGTGAGAATTATTGTAGTCTAGTTAGTAGCACGGTCCTTTCAGGGAATCTCTTTTTACATGGGCTTTAGCTTTTAGGTTGTTGCTGTATTTTTAGATCATAAATGATGTTATGTTATGTTATCTAAAATGTAATCAGTTTTATTCTCTATGTTATCAATGCGATGCACCTCTTTTCCCGAGATAACCTTGCAAAGTAAAAAGCAGGGAGTCGATAGTGGGGAAACCCCACATAGGGAAAGTCGCGTGCAATGAAAAATGCAAGCACGATTTGGGAGGGATTTTTCTCTATTGTAACAAGGAAGAATTATCTACTCCATCCGACTAGTTCCGGGTTCGAGTCCCGTCCAACCCATATAGAAAAGACCCATCAAAGTTTTTAACTTTGACTCACTTCATTTACAAATAAAAAATTATTGGTTTGGTTAATTTAGTTATATGGATACTCCCCGATTGGGGTTCTTTTCACCTTTCCCTCATGATACTTGTACGCTATCGGTCACTGAGGAATACTTAGGCTTAGAGGGTGGTCCCCCTTTCTCACATAAAAGCGATCATCATTCGAACACGCCGCGTTTTACTGGGAAGGATCGATCCATGGGAACGAATGAACAGGGCTCTGTTTAATGGGTGATAGCATTTCGTCGGAATACAAATGGTGGCGCTCGTCCGAGAACTACGATCGTTGGCTCTAGAACTGAATCATTTCCTTGTATATGAAAAGAACTTCCAGGTTAATAGGGAGGAAGTTTGATCGGAATAAATATAAATTCTTTTTCGGTATACCGGTCCGCGAGCAAGGAGCGCCGCGAGGAGAGTGAGAGAACGAAGTGGTGAACGGCCCTCTTGTCATTTGACCCAGAATTGAACGAGATGACACCCACCAATATCTTCCAACATAGGATCTCCCTTACAGGGGCCTCACAATCATAAACTCCTCCACAAGAGCATATCCAACTGGATCATCAACTGAAAAGGCAATAAATGAGAAGTTGATTCCCGTACTAGAGCATTTAGTTGGTTTAAAGCGAGTTCACTTGTCCAGCTTCTTCTATATCCAATGCACTCTCTATTGGACAGAAGGATCTCCTCACATATTGGTTAATGTAATGTTGCATTAACTAATATTTATGGGGCTGGAGACTTCGCTAAAGCATGCACATAAATAGATGAATGAGAGATTACAAGGCAAGGAGATACGGATCGGAGAATGCTTTGTCGTGCAAAGTCACTGACATATCCAGTGGCTTTTTCGGACCCCAAGAATGGATTTGATCGGAACGACTTTCCTGCTTGAAAATAGTGGCCCCTTTGTGTCTGTATGAATCTCTGACCGCACAAAATCTCCATAGCCAATTTTCCAAATTGGATTCTGAAATCAGAAGTAGCTTTTGGTACTAATCTTATTTCAAACAATCCAGGAACTTCCATAACATTGGCGTGATTCATTGTGTTTTCCCAGAACGGAATAGCGGAAATTCCATATGTTGATCACCAATGTTGCATGTCTTTCCTTAAGCTGGAGTACTTTGAGTTAGAAGGCCTACTTTATTCGTCCTTTTAAAGCCTACTTATTCGTCTAGCTATTTCCAATTCTAATAAATAACCCGATCATACCATATCTTGGAAAACCCTAAGACTACCCAAGGATGTACCCTACAGTGTTACCTGTAGTCTATACTTGTGTATACGTTGCCTTCTGGGGTGGCAAGCTAGAACCAAGTAGTCTAGGTATCAATTCCAACTTAGGTATGTGCTTTCGCTATGCTGACG
Source organism: Triticum aestivum (assembly GCF_018294505.1). Lineage (NCBI taxonomy): Eukaryota > Viridiplantae > Streptophyta > Magnoliopsida > Poales > Poaceae > Triticum > Triticum aestivum. The sequence goes on from NW_025228049.1 coordinate 27,036, forward strand.
TTTCTTACAATTTGTTTTTACTTTATTTTATATTAAAAAACTGAATACATGTATTGTGAAAATATAATCTGGTTAATTTTATGAGTGTTCATCACTAATTTAAACAATTGTCATGGGGCGTAAAAGTGTGCTCAACTTTTAGAAAATATTTGTAGTATTAGAAAAAGTGTATGTCAGATTTCCAAAATGTTCACATGTTACAACAAAATAAACGTGACACTTCTGCAAAAATATATACACTGTAAAAGAAATCATACCATTATGAATGTACCTTATCTTTGAAAAATATTCTGGCTTTTCAAAAATATGTTAGTGTTATTTAAAAATATATTATTCATAGAGGTGGATCATCTCATGTCCCATCACATGTGAACATCCCGAGTATACCCAAATTGCAAGACATGCAACACCATCTATCCAAGTTCCTCTGCAATTTGAAGTGGCACCATTCATAAGAAACACCACATCAATGGCGGGCTTCTGTGACCAGAGGGTTCAATTGAACGCTCCTAGCAATCAAAAGCTTTGTTGGGATATTTAATGCCCGTGGCAGCGCTCCAATCTCACCATCTGAGATAATTAAGGGTGGGAGCGTTAGTATATCAGTGGAAAGCTTCTGTGAATAGATGACGCCATTCAACATAGCAAGAAACACAAGCTAAGTCAGAATGATGTTGAAAGGCAACTCCACACATGGTAATGGTAGAATTTCAATGACACAAGCTCATATGGTTAATAGTGGAAGAACTAGTTATACGCTTCCTAACCTACAAAGAGACAATATCTCCGCGGTGACACACAACCTTGATGAAAGGGACACAACTGGTATTGACCATGCAAAAGAAGGTATTGTTTATCAGCATGCACTTAATGATCACATGAATGACATCAATGACTTCTCATGGGTGGAGAATCAAGTATGGACTTCATTCATTGGCCTTTTCCTAGGCTTTGCATGTGAATTATTGATTGGATGATTGTATTTATATCTTTTTTTCTCTGTAGTATTTCACTATGGAGAATGATAGTTATGTATGTTAGGCCAAACTACACATGTGATATTTTCAACATGTGTGTTGGTGACTTGTTGACTAATCATTCCTTTGTTCTTGCACATTATACCTTGAAACTGTGTGAATTACCTTAGTCTAGTTACAAGCACAGTCGTGTTGGGGAATGTCTTCTACATGGGCTTTAGCTTTTATGTTGTTATGGTATTTTCATATCATAAATGATGTAATGTTATTTTATTTTAAATGTAATTAGTTTTCTTCTCTATGTTATCAATGCGATGCACCTCTTTTCCCGAGATAACCTTGCAAAGTAAAAAACAGGGAGCCAGTAGTGGGCAAACTCCATAAGCATGTGCTTTGGCTACGCTGGCGCCATTTACAATTTTTTTTTTACTTTATTTTATATTTTATGAAAACTAAATATATGTATTGTGAAAAATAATCTACTTAATTATATGAAGTGTTCATCACTAATTTAAACTTTTAGAAAATGATTTTATCATTAAACAAAAGTGTATGTCACATTTCCAAAATGTTCACATGTAAAAAAATGTATGTGAAACTTTTCAAAAAATGTACCTTATATTTACAAAATATTTTGGCATTCCAAAAATATGTTTGTGGTATTTAAAAATATCTTATTCATAGAGGTATAACATCTCGTGTCCCATCACATGTGAACATTCCAAGGATACCCTACTTGGAAGATATGCAACATCATCTATCCAGGTTCCTCTGCAATTTGAAGTGGCACTATTCATAAGCGACACCACATCAGTGGCAGGCTTATGTGATTAGATGGTTCTATTTAACTCACCTAGCAACAAAAGCTTTTTGGGATATGGAATGCCTTTGTCAGTTCTCCAATGTCACCGTCTGAGATGGTCAAGGGCGGGAGGATTAGTACATTAGTGAGAAGATGATGCGATTCAACATAGCAAGAAACACAAGATGAATAGGAATGATGTTGAATGGCAACTCTAGACATGGTAATGGTAGAATTTTAAGGACAAAACTCATATGGTTAATAGTGGAAGAACTAGTTACTCACTTTCCAACCTACAAAGAGATAATATTGTCACAGTGACACACAACCTTGACGGCGGGGATAAAACTAGTATTCGCATTGTACAAGAAGGTATTGTTGATCAGCATGTGCATAATGATCGCATGAATGACATCAGTGACTTTTAATGGGATGATATGTTTTGCAATCCACCGAATGAAGTAAGGACTCTCTCATTTGCCTTTATCTTGCTTTGCATGTGAATTACTGATTGGACGATTGTCTTTAAATTAACTGTTTTCTCACTGTAGTATTTCACTATGGAGGATGTTTTCATGTCTGGAGAATGATAGTTCTGCCTGTTAGCTCAAAGTACACATGCGATGTTATTAGCATGTGTGTTGGTGACATGTTTACTAATCATTCCTTGGTTCTTGCACATGACATTTTGCTTTAAGTTGTTTTGGGGAATCTCTTTTACATAGGGTTTTGCTTTAAGTTGTTTTGAATTATTGTAGTCTAGTTAGAAGCACAGTCGTGTTGGGTGTAAGTGCATCTAGTGCCCCTTAGTGATTTTGGTGTATTGAAGACTTATAGGTTAAGGGACTAATGCGTTTGTGAGTGTACACAGGTCTATAAGTCTATGAGGAGTTTGATATTTACAGTGAAAGTCGACCCCTAAAAATGAATGTCTTCAACTCAAGACTTTGGCTTTCTGAAGACTTTGAAAGTGAAGAATTTGGTGTGATCCTGAAGACTTGATATTCATGCGAGGAATATGATAGTCAAATTTCCGACCGTTGTTGTGCGACGCGCCAGCTGTCCCAAAATATCTTCCCACCTAACGGTCATATCATTGAAGGGCATTTATGTCTTATCATGTCGGGCTGTTCCCTAGGCTATAAATAGCCACCCCTACAACCACTAGCTGGTTAGCTGCTCCGAGAGAAACTAACACTTGTCATTTGAGAGCATCCTTCCTCCGAGGACTTTGAGCGAAAATCATCAAGTGAGGAAAAACCCAAACCCAAACACCTACAAACCCAAAGTGATTGAGCATCACTGAAGAGATTGTTCCTGTGTGGAACCAATGCTTGTTACCTTTGAGGGTTGTGCATCCGCCAGACGGTTAGGCGTCATGGTCTAGAGCATCCAAGAGGAAATTGTTGATCGCCGAGTGACCGAGTCTGTGAAGGTTTGGAAGTCACCTGAAGACTTACCACGAGTGATTGGGCGAGGTCTGTGTGACCTTAGCTCAAGGAGAATACGGTGAGGTTTGTGTGTCCTCAGGTTTAAATACCTAGCCGCTCCAACCAGATGTACGACTGTCACAGCAGTTGGAACTGGTCTACCAAATCACTGTCTTCACCGAGCTACTGGTTCCATTTCCTCAACCCTTTCATTTCCTCATTCGTATGCTGTTGTACTTGATCATTACTGTTTGAATACTTTGACTAAAGACTTTCTCCATTTCCTCAGTCCCAGTTCTTCAGTCATTCTATCTTCAGCCTGCTTATCCTGTGTTTACGCTACTTGTACTCTGTTCTTGTTTTCATCTCATCATGATGACTATGCTACTGCTCTATTATGCTTGTATCTGAGTACTTATTCCACTGCTTAGTAGTTCGCTGCTTAGGAATTTCCTCACCCTGAAATTCCTCAGTGACGAATTTGTAAAAATCGCCTATTCACCCCCCTCTAGTCAATATAACGCACTTTCAATTGGTATCACAGCAAGGTACTCCCTTGTTCCGTGTGATTTTGGTTTAATCGCCTGGAGTTTTAGTTATGTCGACCGCAGGTATGATCAAGGTCTCTGCTGGGTGTCGTACCTTCAATGGGACGGACTACCCCTACTGGAAAAATAAGATGCGAATGCATCTCGAGGCAATTGACAACGGTATCTGGTACGTTGTGGAAAATGGCGTTCCCTCCGTCACTCCTACAATCAATGCTGCTGATGTGAAGAGATTCAAGCAACTCGACTCTCAAGCAAAGAACATCATATGTGGCCATCTGAGCAAAGGGCAGTATGGCAGAGTGACTGCTTTGGAGACAACTAAGCAGATCTGGGACACACTGTCAAAGGTCAACGAAGGAGTCTCAACTCAATGTGACTCTCGAGTTAACGTTCTTAGCAATCTCTTCAACCGCTTCAAAACACTCGACAATGAAAATGTTCAGCAAACCTTCGGTCGCCTCACTGACATTTCAAATGAGCTTCAAGCACTTGGTGCCACTGACACCACCGACCATGAGGTGGTGAAGAAATTGCTGAGATTGCTTGATTCCTCATTTGACACTCTGGCACTGATGATACAAGAACGTGGAGACTACAAGTCACTTGATCCCACTGACATCCCCGAGAGGCTAAACACTCCTGAGTTCTAACTTGCTTAGAAGAGAGATCTCTATGGACCGAGCTATGGCAGATCACGTGCACTGAAGGCCAAGGCTGTCTCTGAATCTGAAGGTGATGATTCTGGTAGTAGCCTTGGCGATCCTAAAGAACTGAGCGAGGAGCTAGCAATGCTCGTGAAGAAATTCCAGAAGTTCTCAAGGCGTGGTCGCTTTGGTAAATCCTCAAGAAGTGATGAAATGAAATCAGATTCCTCATCCCGTGACTACAAGAAGAGAACTTGACACAAATGCAAGAAGCATGGTCATTACATTACTGTTTTTCCTTAGTGGGAGAAGGAATCAAAGAAGAAGAAATACAAGGATTACAGTTCTGATGACTCAAAGAAGAAGAAGAAATCTTCAAAGTCCTCATCGTCAAAATCCTCAAAGTCTTCATCTCACAAGAAGAGCATCTCCAAAAAGGCTCGGGCATTCATTGGCAAGGAAATGGATTCTGAAGCTGAATCTGAGGAAAATGAGGAAGAGGAGGCATCTGAGGAGTCAGACTCTGGTGTGGTGAGACTAGCCCTCGCTACTGCTTTCGTCAGCAAGTCCATCTTCAACTCTGAGGAAAATGACTTCCCCAACACTACTGACGACGGCGATGATGACTACGCTCCCACCTATTGCTTCATGGCAAAGGGTGCCAAGGTACTCAAGTATCCCTGCTCCGAATCAAGTGAGGATGAATCGGATGAAAACCTCAAGCCTAGCTATTCTAAACTTGCTAAGATTGGTGTGAAACAACAAAAGGCTTTGAAAAGGTTCAAAATATGCTAGACAAAAGCGATGACCTGTTGGGTGAAGAAATGGATCGCACTCAAACCTTGATTGATAATCTTCAGAGACTTCAGTCTAGACAACCTTCAAAGTAATCATAACACTCTCCTATCTGATCATGAGAAGCTTTCTTATGAATTTCTTCAAAGAAATCAAGATCTTGAAATGCTAAGGGTGAGTTATGAAAATCTTTAGAAGGAACGTGATTCATTGCTTGCTCAACAGATCAGTGCCGCTCAGGATGAATTCATTCCACCATTTTGAAATGCATTGAACGTGAATCTGTCAATTCTTCACCTGAAAGTTCAAATGCTTCTATTGCTGCAAATTCTTCAACTGTCTCTGCTATCACAAATTCCTCATCTGAGGATGCTACTAGTATCACTGACAATGCAGGGCTGAAGGAATTGTATGTGACAGGCATGTACAAAAGCCTCAAAGGGCATCAGGCTCTTTGTGACATGCTTAAAAAGCAGATCCTCAACAGGAACCCTAGGAAAGAGGGTATTGCCTTTGAGAGGAAACTCAATGCTGATGGGACCTACTGGAAACCTGAGCAGTATCCCAAAACCTCATGGGTTTCTGCGAAAGGACCTCCCGTAGATCCATCCACTTTATCTGGCTTTACTTGTGAACCTTCATATTCTTCTGATGAGTCATGTGACTCCAACTATAAACTGTTCAAAAATCAGAATGATAAGTATTTGCAAGATATGTTGGCACTAACTGCAGGTACGACCCCCTGTGAAGAAAATCTGGATTCCCAAAAGGTGCCTTGAAAGTCTTCAGGTGAATGTCATCATGACACCACCTGTGAAGAATAGGAACCCCAGATCAAATTCTTCATATGGATCCAAGTCCTCATATGGACCAAATTCCTCACGGGGATCAAATTCCTCATATGGATCAAAATCCTCATATGAACATCATCGTGCTAACACTTCTGTTTTGCACGGAAAGCCTAAGGTCTATGAATATGTCCATTATTCTTCAAATCATTATGTTCATAAGTCCTCGAAGAATCTCTGCTTATTCATATGCTTACTCTAACCCATCTTCTGTGAAACGAAGTGGACTGGCTTCTGTGCCACCTTTCTCTTATGGAGCTCGCAGAATGATGAACTCTTTACCACCCCGCCAGATGTGGGTGGTGAAGAAAAAGAACTAATATCTTATGCAGGGTCAGGTCTCCAGATGAACTTAAATGTCTGAAGAATTTGCTGGAGACCTGAATATGCTTGAAAGGATGCAAGCTAATCATGAAGAAATGAATTTTCATTTCTCAAGTCCTCATACTGCTATATCTGTTCTATTGCTTGATGAAATTGATCTGATGAATTTGATGTCATATTCTTCACTGATGAAGTATATGAGTTCATAAGATGCACTAATTCATCTGCAGGATGATCAAACCAAAGCCACTGAGTGGGTCCTCGACAGTGGATGTACAAATCACATGACTGGTGACAGGAACTTATTGATGGACACTACTTTATCTCCATCGCATGTGAAGCATATCACCTACGCTGACAAAGGCAAAAGCAAGGTATTGAGTCTAGGTAGTGTTACGGTCTCAAAGGATCGACAAATGGACAAAGTCGTGCTTGTCGAGTCCTTAGGATTCAACCTCATGTTTGTCTCAATGCTTTGTGATCTTGATATGGTTGTTGTCTTTGGCAAGTATCGTTGTGTTGTGATCATGGAAGCTGACAATTCCAGAGTCTTCGAACGCTTTAGGAGAGGAGACTTGTATATTATTGATTTCTCTACAGGACCATAACCTGCCATGTGTCTACTGGCAAAAGCTTCAGAGGGTTGGTTATGGCATCGACAAGAGGTCAACTGTTGCTGAAGCACTAGGTTCTCATCAACTTAACTCATTTGCAGCGTTCCTCGAAGACAAATTGCATACCTCTTCAGAGAATTCTATTGTTCAAAATCCTCAGCTGAAGAAAATGGCTGATGGCAAGA
>NW_025228050.1:0-2507 GCF_018294505.1 Triticum aestivum
ATTTTTCAATCCTTTCTGACTTCATTTGTTATTTTTCATGCATTTACTAATTATTTTGAGCTATAAGACCCTAAAATTGAAAAGCATTTCAAATGAACTGAAAAGGTTGAAAGTTGGCATGGTATCATCATTTCATCCACATAGCATGTGCAAGAAAGTTGAGTGGGTTATGGCAAAAACTGGATGCACTTCGTGTACAAAACGGACAATCTCTTTCAAAGTATCATGATTTCATACCGAAACTCGTCTGTTACAAAGGGATTTCATTTTTCAAAACTTATTTGAACTCCTGACTTTTTGTGTATTCAAAATGCACCATTCAAAGCCACATCATCATTTTTCCAATCCTTTCTGACTTCATTTGTTATTTTTCATGTATTTACTAATTATTTTGAGCTATAAGACACTAAAATTGAAAAGCATTTCAAATGAACTCTGAAAAGGTTGAAAGTTGGCATGGTATCATCATTTCATTCACATAGCATGTGCAAGAAAGTTGAGTGGGTTACGGCAAAAACTGGATGCACTTCGTGTACAAAACGGACAATCTCTTTCATAGTATCAGGATTTCATACGGAAACTCGTCTGTTACAAAGGGATTTCATTTTTTTAAACTTATTTGAACTCCTGACATTTTGTGTGTTCAAAATGCACCATTCAAAGACATATCATCATTTTTCAATCCTTTCTGACTTCATTTGTTATTTTTCATGCATTTACTAATTATTTTGAGCTATAAGACCCTAAAATTGAAAAGCATTTCAAATGAACTCTTAAAAGGTTGAAAGTTGGCATGGTATCATCATTTCATCCACATAGCATGTGCAAGAAAGTTGAGAGGGTTACGGCAAAAACTGGATGCACTTCGTGTACAAAACGGACAATCTCTTTCAAAGTATCAGGATTTCATACGGAAACTCGTCTGTTACAAAGGGATTTCATTTTTTTAACTTATTTGAACTCCTGACTTTTTGTGTGTTCAAAATGCACCGTTCAAAGCCACATCATCATTTTTCAATCCTTTCTGACTTCATTTGTTATTTTTCAAGCATTTACTAATTATTTTGATCTATAAGACCCTAAAATTGAAAAGCATTTCAAATGAACTCTCAAAAGGTTGAAAGTTGGCATGGTACCATCATTTCATCCACATAGCATGTGCAAGAAAGTTGAGAGGGTTACGGCAAAAACTGGATGCACTTCGTGTACAAAACGGACAATCTCTTTCAAAGTGTTAGGATTTCAGACGGAAACTCGTCTGTTACAAAGGGATTTCATTTTTTTTAACTTATTTGAACTCCTGACTTTTTGTGTGTTCAAAATGCACCATTCAAAGCCACATCATCATTTTTCAATCCTTTCTGACTTCATTTGTTATTTTTCATGCATTTACTAATTATTTTGAGCTATAAGACCCTAAAATTGAAAAGCATTTCAAATGAACTCTGAAAAGGTTGAAAGTTGGCATGGTATCATCATTTCATCCACATAGCATGTGCCAGAAAGTTGAGTGGGTTATGGCAAAACTGGATGCACTTCGTGTACAAAACGGACAATCTCTTTCAAAGTATCATGATTTCATACGGAAACTCGTCTGTTACAAAGGGATTTCATTTTTTTAAACGTATTTGAACTCCTGACTTTTTGTTTATTCAAAATGCACCATTCAAAGCCACATCATCATTTTCCAATCCTTTCTGACTTCATTTGTTATTTTTCATGCATTTACTAATTATTTTGAGCTATAAGACCCTAAAATTGAAAAGCATTTCAAATGAACTCTGAAAAGGCTGAAAGTTGGCATGGTATCATCATTTCATTCACATAGCATGTGCAAGAAAGTTGAGAGGGTTGCGGCAAAAACTGGATGCACTTCGTGTACAAAACGGACAATCTCTTTCATAGTATCAGGATTTCATACGGAAACTCGTCTGTTACAAAGGGATTTCATTTTTTAACTTATTTGAACTCCTGACATTTTGTGTGTTCAAAATGCACCATTCAAAGCCACATCATCAATTTTCAATCCTTTCTGACTTCATTTGTTATTTTTCATGCATTTACTAATTATTTTGAGCTATAAGACCCTAAAATTGAAAAGCATTTCAAATGAACTCTGAAAAGGTTGAAAGTTGGCATGGTATCATCATTTCATCCACATAGCATGTGCCAGAAAGTTGAGTGGGTTATGGCAAAAACTGGATGCACTTCGTGTACAAAACGGACAATCTCTTTCAAAGTATCAGGATTTCAGACGGAAACTCGTCTGGTACAAAGGCATTTCATTTTTTTAAACTTATTTGAACTCCTGACTTTTTGTGTGTTCAAAATGCACCATTCAAAGCCACATCATCATTTTCCAATCCTTTCTGACTTCATTTGTTATTTTTCATGCATTTACTAATTATCTTGTCCTATAAGACCCTAAAATTGAAAAGCATTTCAAATGAACTCTGAAAAGGTTGAAAGTTGGCATGGTATCATCATTTCATCCACATAGCATGTGC
>NW_025228050.1:2589-3104 GCF_018294505.1 Triticum aestivum
GTGTACAAAACGGACAATCTCTTTCAAAGTATCAGGATTTCATCCGCAAACTCGTCTGTTACAAAGGTATTTCGTTTTTTAAAAGTTATTTGAATTCCTGACTTTTTGTGTGTGCAAAATACACCATTCAAAGCCACATCATCATTTTTCAATCCTTTCTGACTTCATTTGTTATTTTTCATGCATTTACTAATTATTTTGAGCTATAAGACCCTAAAATTGAAAAGCATTTCAAATGAACTCTGAAAAGCTTGAAAGTTGGCATGGTATCATCATTTCATCCACATAGCATGTGCAAGAAAGTTGAGAGGGTTACGGCAAAAACTGGATGCACTTCGTGTACAAAACGGTCAATCTCTTTCAAAGTATCAGTATTTCATACGGAAACTCGTCTGTTACAAAGGGATTTCATTTTTTAGAACTTATTTGAACTCCTAACTTTTTGTGTGTTCAAAATGCACAATGCAAATCCACATCATCATTTTTCAATCCTTTCTGACTTCATTTGTTATTTT
>NW_025228050.1:3200-4320 GCF_018294505.1 Triticum aestivum
GAGAGGGTTACGGCAAAAACTGGATGCACTTCGTGTACAAAACGGACAATCTCTTTCAAAGTATCAGGATTTCATACGGAAACTCGTCTGGTACAAAGGGATTTCATTTTTTAGAACTTATTTGAACTCCTGACTTTTTGTGTGTTCAAAATGCACCATTCAAAGCCACATCATAATTTTTCAATCCTTTCTGACTTCATTTGTTATTTTTCATGCATTTACTAATTATTTTGAGCTATAAGACCCTAAAATTGAAAAGCATTTCAAATGAACTGAAAAGGTTGAAAGTTGGCATGGTATCATCATTTCATCCACATAGCATGTGCAAGAAAGTTGAGTGGGTTATGGCAAAAACTGGATGCACTTCGTGTACAAAACGGACAATCTCTTTCAAAGTATCATGATTTCATACCGAAACTCGTCTGTTACAAAGGGATTTCATTTTTCAAAACTTGATTGAACTCCTGACTTTTTGTGTATTCAAAATGCACCATTCAAAGCCACATCATCATTTTCCAATCCTTTCTGACTTCATTTGTTATTTTTCATGTTTTTACTAATTATTTTGAGCTATAAGACACTAAAATTGAAAAGCATTTCAAATGAACTCTGAAAAGGATGAAATTGGCATGGTTTCATCATTTCATTCACATAGCATGTGCAAGAAAGTTGAGAGGGTTACAGCAACAACTGGATGCACTTCGTGTACAAAACGGACAATCTCTTTCAAAGTATCAGGATTTCATACGGAAACTCGTCTGTTACAAAGGGATTTCATTTTTTTTAACTTATTTGAACTCCTGACATTTTGTGTGTTCAAAATGCACCATTCAAAGACATATCATCATTTTTCAATCCTTTCTGACTTCATTTGTTATTTTTCATGCATTTACTAATTATTTTGAGCTATAAGACCCTAAAATTGAAAAGCATTTCAAATGAACTCTTAAAAGGTTGAAAGTTGGCATGGTATCATCATTTCATCCACATAGCATGTGCAAGAAAGTTGAGAGGGTTACGGCAAAAACTGGATGCACTTCGTGTACAAAACGGACAATCTCTTTCAAAGTATCAGGATTTCATACGGAAACTCGTCTGTTACAAAGGGATTTCATTTTTT
>NW_025228050.1:6722-11785 GCF_018294505.1 Triticum aestivum
TTTTTTTTAAACTTATTTGAACTCCTGGCTTTTTGTGTGTTCAAAATGCACCATTCAAAGCCACATCATCATTTTTCAATCCTTTCTGACTTCATTTGTTAGTTTTCATGCATTTACTAATTATTTTGAGCTATAAGACCCTAAAATTGAAAAGCATTTCAAATGAACTCTGAAAAGGTTGAAAGTTGGCATGGTATCATCATTTCATCCACATAGCATGTGCAAGAAAGTTGAGAGTGTTACGGCAAAAACTGGATGCACTTCGTGTACAAAACGGACAATCTCTTTCAAAGTATCAGGATTTCATCCGGAAACTCGTCTGTTACAAAGGGATGTCATTTTTTAAAACTTATTTGAACTCCTGACTTTTTGTGTGTTCAAAATGCACCATTCAAAGCCACATCATCGTTTTTCAATCCTTTCTGACTTTATTTGTTATTTTTCATGCATTTACTAATTATTTTGAGCTATAAGACCCTAAAATTGAAAAGCATTTCAAATGAACTCTGAAAAGGTTGAAAGTTGGCATGGTATCATCATTTCATCCACATAGCATGTGCAAGAAAGTTGAGAGGGTTACGGCAAAAACTGGATGCACTTCGTGTACAAAACGGACAATCTCTTTCAAAGTATCAGGATTTCATACGGAAACTCGTCTGTTACAAAGGGATTTCATTTTTTAGAACTTATTTGAACTCCTGACTTTTTGTGTGTTCAAAATGCACCATTCAAAGCCACATCATCATTTTTCAATCCTTTCTGACTTCATTTGTTATTTTTCATGCATTTACTAATTATTTTGAGCTATAAGACCCTAAAATTGAAAAGCATTTCAAATGAACTGAAAAGGTTGAAAGTTCGCATGGTATCATCATTTCATCCACATAGCATGTGCAAGAAAGTTGAGTGGGTTATGGCAAAAACTGGATGCACTTCGTGTACAAAACGGACAATCTCTTTCAAAGTATCATGATTTCATACCGAAACTCGTCTGTTACAAAGGGATTTCATTTTTCAAAACTTATTTGAACTCCTGACTTTTTGTGTATTCAAAATGCACCATTCAAAGCCACATCATCATTTTCCAATCCTTTCTGACTTCATTTGTTATTTTTCATGTTTTTACTAATTATTTTGAGCTATAAGACACTAAAATTGAAAAGCATTTCAAATGAACTCTGAAAAGGTTGAAATTGGCATGGTATCATCATTTCATTCACATAGCATGTGCAAGAAAGTTGAGAGGGTTACGGCAACAACTGGATGCACTTCGTGTACAAAACGGACAATCTCTTTCAAAGTATCAGGATTTCATACAGAAACTCGTCTGTTACAAAGGGATTTCATTTTTTTAACTTATTTGAACTCCTGACATTTTGTGTGTTCAAAATGCACCATTCAAAGACATATCATCATTTTTCAATCCTTTCTGACTTCATTTGTTATTTTTCATGCATTTACTAATTATTTTGAGCTATAAGACCCTAAAATTGAAAAGCATTTCAAATGAACTCTTAAAAGGTTGAAAGTTGGCATGGTATCATCATTTCATCCACATAGCGTGTGCAAGAAAGTTGAGAGGGTTACGGCAAAAACTGGATGCACTTCGTGTACAAAACGGACAATCTCTTTCAAAGTATCAGGATTTCATACGGAAACTCGTCTATTACAAAGGGATTTCATTTTTTTTTAACTTATTTGAACTCCTGACTTTTTGTGTGTTCAAAATGCACCGTTCAAAGCCACATCATCATTTTTCAATCCTTTCTGACTTCATTTGTTATTTTTCAAGCATTTACTAATTATTTTGATCTATAAGACCCTAAAATTGAAAAGCATTTCAAATGAACTCTGAAAAGGTTGAACGTTGGCATGGTATCATCATTTCATCCACATAGCTTGTGCAAGAAAGTTGAGAGGGTTACGGCAAAAACTGGATGCACTTCGTGTACAAAACGGACAATCTCTTTCAAAGTATCAGGATTTCATCCGGAAACTCGTCTATTACAAGGAGATTTCATTTTTTTTTTAAACTTATTTGAACTCCTGGCTTTTTGTGTGTTCAAAATGCACCATTCAAAGCCACATCATCATTTTTCAATCCTTTCTGACTTCATTTGTTAGTTTTCATGCATTTACTAATTATTTTGAGCTATAAGACCCTAAAATTGAAAAGCATTTCAAATGAACTCTGAAAAGGTTGAAAGTTGGCATGGTATCATCATTTCATCCACATAGCATGTGCAAGAAAGTTGAGAGTGTTACGGCAAAAACTGGATGCACTTCGTGTACAAAACGGACAATCTCTTTCAAAGTATCAGGATTTCATCCGGAAACTCGTCTGTTACAAAGGGATGTCATTTTTTAAAACTTATTTGAACTCCTGACTTTTTGTGTGTTCAAAATGCACCATTCAAAGCCACATCATCGTTTTTCAATCCTTTCTGACTTTATTTGTTATTTTTCATGCATTTACTAATTATTTTGAGCTATAAGACCCTAAAATTGAAAAGCATTTCAAATGAACTCTGAAAAGGTTGAAAGTTGGCATGGTATCATCATTTCATCCACATAGCATGTGCAAGAAAGTTGAGAGGGTTACGGCAAAAACTGGATGCACTTCGTGTACAAAACGGACAATCTCTTTCAAAGTATCAGGATTTCATACGGAAACTCGTCTGTTACAAACGGATTTCATTTTTTAAAACTTATTTGAACTCCTGACTTTTTGTGTGTTCAAAATGCACCATTCAAAGCCACATCATCATTTTTCAATCCTTTCTGACTTCATTTGTTATTTTTCATGCATTTACTAATTATTTTGAGCTATAAGACCCTAAAATTGAAAAGCATTTCAAATGAACTCTGAAAAGGTTGAAAGTTGGCATGGTATCATCATTTCATCCACATAGCATGTGCAAGAAAGTTGAGAGGGTCCCGACAAATACTGGATGCACTTCGTGTACAAAACGGACAATCTCTTTCAAAGTATCAGGATTTCATACGGAAACTCGTCTGTTACAAAGGGATTTCATTTTTTAAAACTTATTTGAACTCCTGACTTTTTGTGTGTTCGAAATGCACCATTCAAAGCCACATCATCATTTTTCAATCCTTTCTGACTTCATTTGTTATTTTTCATGCATTTACTAATTATTTTGAGCTATAAGACCCTAAAATTGAAAAGCATTTCAAATGAACTCTGAAAAGGTTGAAAGTTGGCATGGTATCATCATTTCATCCACATAGCATGTGCAAGAAAGTTGAGAGGGTTACGGCAAAAACTGGATGCACTTCGTGTACAAAACGGACAATCTCTTTCAAAGTATCAGGATTTCATAAGGAAACTCGTCTGTTACAAAGGGATTTCAATTTTCAAAACTTATTTGAACTCCTGACTTTTTGTGTGTTCAAAATGCACCATTCAAAGCCACATCATCATTTTTCAATCCGTTCTGACTTCATTTGTTATTTTTCATGCATTTACTAATTATTTTGAGCTATAAGACCCTAAAATTGAAAAGCATTTCAAATGAACTCTTAAAAGGTTGAAAGTTGGCATGGTATCATCATTTCATCCACATAGCATGTGCAAGAAAGTTGAGAGGGTTACGGCAAAAACTGGATGCACTTCGTGTACAAAACGGACAATCTCTTTCAAAGTATCAGGATTTCATACGGAAACTCGTCTGTTACAAAGGGATTTCATTTTTCAAAACTTATTTGAACTCCTGACTTTTTGTGTATTCAAAATGCACCATTCAAAGCCACATCATCATTTTCCAATCCTTTCTGACTTCATTTGTTATTTTTCATGTATTTACTAATTATTTTGAGCTATAAGACACTAAAATTGAAAAGCATTTCAAATGAACTCTGAAAAGGTTGAAATTGGCATGGTAACATCATTTCATTCACATAGCATGTGCAAGAAAGTTGAGAGGGTTACGGCAAAAACTGGATGCACTTCGTGTACAAAACGGACAATCTCTTTCAAAGTATCAGGATTTCATACGGAAACTCGTCTGTTACAAAGGGATTTCATTTTTTTTAACTTATTTGAACTGCTGACATTTTGTGTGTTCAAAATGCACCATTCAAAGACATATCATCATTTTTCAATCCTTTCTGACTTCATTTGTTATTTTTCATGCATTTACTAATTATTTTAAGCTATAAGACCCTAAAATTGAAAAGCATTTCAAATGAACTCTTAAAAGGTTGAAAGTTGGCATGGTATCATCATTTCATCCACATAGCATGTGCAAGAAAGTTGAGAGGGTTACGGCAAAAACTAGATGCACTTCGTGTACAAAACGGACAATCTCTTTCAAAGTATCAGGATTTCATACGGAAACTCGTCTGTTACAAAGAAATTTCATTTTTTTTAAACTTATTTGAACTCCTGACTTTTTGTGTGTTCAAAATGCACCGTTCAAAGCCACATCATCATTTTTCAATCCTTTCTGACTACATTTGTTATTTTTCAAGCATTTACTAATTATTTTGATCTATAAGACCCTAAAATTGAAAAGCATTTCAAATGAACTCTGAAAAGGTTGAACGTTGGCATGGTATCATCATTTCATCCACATAGCATGTGCAAGAAAGTTGAGAGGGTTACGGCAAAAACTGGATGCACTTCGTGTACAAAACGGACAATCTCTTTCAAAGTATCAGGATTTCATCCGGAAACTCGTCTATTACAAGGAGATTTCATTTTTTTAAACTTATTTGAACTCCTGACTTTTTGTGTGTTCAAAATGCACCATTCAAAGCCACATCATCATTTTTCAATCCTTTCTGACTTCATTTGTTAGTTTTCATGCATTTACTAATTATTTTGAGCTATAAGACCCTAAAATTGAAAAGCATTTCAAATGAACTCTGAAAAGGTTGAAAGTTGGCATGGTATCATCATTTCATCCACATAGCATGTGCAAGAAAGTTGAGAGGGTTACGGCAAAAACTGGATGCACTTTGTGTACAAAACGGACAATCTCTTTCAAAGTATCAGGATTTCCTACGGAAACTCGTGTGTTACAAAGGGATTTCATTTTTTT